>NW_027211019.1:155000-188479 GCF_029030835.1 Brachyistius frenatus | reverse complement strand
TCCCCCAACAACAACTGTGCAGCTAAACACGTTTTAGATGTGCGAGCATGATGTCCTCTAATCCGCTCCAGTTTCCCCGTCTTCTTGCTGATTCTAAAATCCTGTGCCTCTATGGTAGCATATTCAACACAAGTGTTCAACAGCTGTTTAACGTTGTGCTCATTTACTTGTTTATTTGTCAGAAATATATGCAAGGCTGAGCTGACCTCACCAGTTTCACACCGCTTCAATACTTCCACGTCACTTTTCAATATGGGCGAGCCTCTACAACGAGTTCTAACTCTATTTAAAAGCTCTGCGAACACGCCATCTTTTTGTCTAAGGACATAGCCTTTAATTCAACAATCCTAAAAAGACTCCACCACAAGTTAACTCCTACATCCTCCACATACAAAGCGTTCCCTTTCACTGGAGGCAACTGATAAAAATCCCCGCCAGCTATCAGGCTAACGTTTCCAAATGGAGATAAGTCACCAGTCTGCTTGATTTGTCTTAATCTACCATGAATATATGCCAATAAATTGTGATCCACCATGGATATTTAATCAATTATCACAATTTGGAGATCACTATATTTAACCCGTAATGAATTTAGCTTTTCCTCACCCAAAGGGATGTACGGTAGCCGGACATCTATTCCAATACTGAACGTCCTGTGAATAGTTGCTGCTTTTAAATGTATGCAGCGATCCCCGTAGGAGCGGTAAACAATACACAAATGTTGTCCGGCTGACGACAAACTGGTGAAAATAACCTCATTGACTCGTACTGAATAGCTTTTATCAAATGAGTCTTTCCTGTCCCTGCACCACCTGTACAAAACACACAAAGGGGATCTGGATTCCTCCCGTTCACCTTATCTAGACACCATGCCGAATCTGATTAAAAAACAACAACACCACTCTGTGTCTCATTCAAAGATCGAATTAAACCTAAACCCTCACTTCTACACAAAATGTGATTTTATTTTCTACATTTCTAATTTCCCTGCTACTTACAGCTAAATCTGGAATATGGTCCTCGGCTTCTTCCGCTATCTGTTCTTTTCCTTGCATTTCCTCTCGACACTGCAACTGCTCCAACTCTTGCTGTGGACGTAGCTTGCACCAGACATCCTCTCTAACACCCTCACTATTCCTCATTTGGACGACATGCTACAGTGTGACTTTTTGACCATATTTCGGACGACATACTATAGTATGACTGAAGTTCAAATTATGTCAGGCAACTCAACCAGTACACAATGAAAAAAAAAAGTCTCTTTTGGACTTTTTTTTTTACCTTTGGTTTGTGGCTTACCCTTACAGGGACTTGCCTTAGGAGGTCTCACCCTCCGTGAAACTCGTGTGTTACCTCGGCGGGTAAACCGTGAACCTTGTGTGTTGTGTTACCTCGGCGGGTAAACCGTGAACCTTGAGTGTTACCTCGGCGGGTAAACCACGTGTGTTGTGTTACCTCGGCGGGTAAACCGTGAACCTTGAGTGTTACCTCGGCGGGTAAACCGTGAACCTTGAGTGTTACCTCGGCGGGTAAACCATGCGTGTTGTGTTACCTCGGCGGGTAAACCGTGAACCATGTGTGGTGTGTTACCTCGGCGGGGCTCGAACCCGTGTCTTCATGAGGTTGTTTCCAGCTGGGAGTCGGCGTCGTAGACCGCAGGACTATCTTCGGCGCCGGAGAATGAATCGTGGCAGGAGAAAGTGTACCACGGAGTTCACTCAGAGCTTCCAGAGACTCAGCCGACAGTCTGGTTAACTCAACAGGTAAAAGATTCTACTTCACCAAGGTTGATATTAATGGTTCAGATTCCACCTGTTGATGGTGATTCAACTTTTAGTGAAGTTGAAACGTTTGGAGAAATTGAAAAAGTTTTGCATCAACAACACATTACAGGAAGATATTTAATATCACTGCAGACCTCCTTGAAAACACGTATATCTACTATCCAAAGAATGTCTGCGGCAATTTTGGTCCATTTGAATGAATATTTGTGGACGGTGGAGGTACAGGTTGCAGTGATCCAAAGATTTGTCACAATGCTGCCTAACTCCTGGGAAGATTGGTGGAGCAGTGTTTAGCACTGCTCCCTCTCAGCCAGAAGGTTTGGTTCAATTCCCCCCCCTTTTATTATGACTTACAAAAAAAGACATTAGTAATTTCTGACTTTGAAAATGCCGGTTATTTCTTGAACAACATGCCATAGCATGACTTTTGGGTCACTTTTTGTCCACGACGTCACTGGCACACCGATCGACTAAAACAAATTATTTTGATAACTTTTAATTCCAAACATGTTCAGAGTGCACAGACTCAATTTGAAGTCGGTCCGAAAAAAATCTGTGGGAGGAGTTAGTTTAAGTACATGTGTGAATAGCCAAAAATGGTGACTAAATTCACCAAGGTTGTTATTAAAGGTTCAGATTCCACCTGTTGATGGTGATTCAACTTTTAAAGAAGTTGAAACGTTTGGAGAAATTGAAAAGTTTTGCATAAATCCAAAGAATGTCTATGGCAATTTTGGTCGCATTTGAATGAATATTTGTGGACGGTGGAGATATAGGTTGCAGTTTTAATTCGTAATAATAATGTTTTTCTTCAAGTTAAGACAAAAAGAGTTTAGATAGGACTTTATACATATATTCTAAATAGAAAAAAAATAAAACCGCAAAGTGCAAGCAAAAGAATGAAACAGCTGATTGCATGTTCTTGCTTGAATGTAATGTTTTACATTATGGACTACATGCATAAGTTAGTCATCAATATTATGGATGACAAACTTTACTTTTAGGTTATTAGTTTTGCAGGAACGTGCAAATTCCACATATAACATTCCAGGCAGGAATTGAACCTGGTACCTTCAGGCTGAAAGACGACAACGCTGGCAGGTGCACCACTATGCTGGCTTCCATAACTTGAATGGAAGTCAGACTTATAGCATGTTGTGCAAAATATGACTGATCACTTTTCGGACGACATAGTATAGTACGACTTTTTGATCATATTTTGGACGACATGCTATCGTGTGACTTTTTTTTCCATAATTAGGGCCCGAACACCGAGGATCGGTGCGAAAGCCCTGTTGTTTTTCGTAAAGATGTTCTTCTTATTCTTACGTAAAGTGATTTGCCTTTTTGGAGGCTTTATCATATTCAAAAACTCAAGAAAGTGGATACACATATGTCTCCCGGCGAAAAATTTCATATTGTAGTGGAGTCGCGAGTGGGCGTGGCCAAATGGCTCGAGAGCGCCCCCTAAAGAGATGCCCCGGTGGCCACATTTACCTAAATTCACGAAATCCGGTGGACACGTGTATCACACCTAGACACACAAAAAAGTTACATTGCACCGTTATGTCAACTCGACAGGAAGTCCACCATTTTGAATGTAGTTGCCATTTTGGGCGATTCTGACACGTTGTGTGTGTGTGTGTGTGTGTGTGTTCAGTCTGCGAGGATTGCCAGTATTACAGCGTCAGTGTTGAACCTGTTGATGATCCTCCTTCTCTCCACAGTTTACATCGGATTGGCCCACGTCCTCATCCGGTGGGGTGAGTCGGAGTCACTCTCCTCATCCGCTCTTACAGTTTTTGACTTGTTGAGATATTTTTGTGATTCGGTTGTTAGTTTTAGTTGAAAAAACTAAAGATATTTGGTCAAAAAAGTTGTGACAGGGTCTACAAAAGATGTAAAGATAATAAAAAACACCGGGTGGAACATCTGACAACTAATGAGGTTACCATGGCAACAGATCAATGACATGATTGGGTATAAAAAGATGATTTTAGAGAGGCAGAGTCTCTCAGCAGTGAAGATGGGGAGAGGTTCACCACTCTGAAGGACTGTGTTGGAAAATAGTTCAACAATCTAAGAATAATGTTCCTCAACGTAAAACTACAAAGAATTAGTGGATTTCATCGTCTACGGTTCATAATATCATTAAAAGATTCAGAGAATCTGAAGAAATCTCTGAACACAAGGGACAAGGCTGGAAACCAATATTGGATGGTGGTGATCTTCGGGCCCTCAGGCAGCACTGCATTAAAAACACACTATTCTGGAGTGGAAATCACTGCATGGGCTCAGGAACACTTGTGAAAACCATCGTCTGCTCCTCCTCACGTAATGTTTCCTTTCTGTGTGTTTCTGTCAGAGATGCATCGCACTCAGACTAAATATGAAGACATGTTCATCCTCAAAGTTTTCATCTTCCAGTTCGTTAACTTCTACTCATCTCCAGTTTACATCGCTTTCTTCAAAGGCAGGTGAGAGCAGCAGCAGCCAATCAGAGCAGGCCTCTCAGCTTCAGCAACACAGGTCGTTTTTCTTCACAAACTTTTTTTTAAATGGTTCCTTCTCGTTTCATTTGGTCACTTTAACTCCTCAGTTTTATCGTGTTCCTCGTCTCTGTGTTTGAATGACATTTTTTTTTATCCTTAACGTGAAACTGATTCAAATTAAAGTCAGTCAGCTGGTTTGTAAAGTTGGAGAAGAGGAGGCGTCATAGCGCCTCCATTAACAGGAGAAAACTGTCAGTAAAGTTTTATCTCGTATCTTAACTAGCTCTTTGTTTCTTTGTTTCTATGTTTGTTTGTTTGCTTGCTTGTTTTTTTTGTTTGTTCCTTTTTTTCTGAATTTTTTTGTTCCCATTTTTGTTTTGTTTTTATTCTATTTTTGTTTATTTGTTTTGTATTGTTTGTTTCAAAGTTTATTTTTCCTATTTCTGTTTGTTTTTAAATTTTCTCTTTTGTTTGTTTGTTTGTTTGTGTCTTCAGGTTCGTTGGTTACCCTGGACACTACAACACTCTGTTTGGAATTCGCAACGAAGACGTGAGTCCGTCACTTTAAGATGATATTGTTTACATCCGTCATCTGTTTGTCAATAAGACATAAACAAACGGATGTATTGATCGATGTGTTGTCGAACTGTAAATAGAAATGTTGTGTCGAGCTGTTATCAATCAGATTAGATTGTTAAAGAAGACACGTGATAAGTAACGTTTTAAAGTCTAAATGTAAATGAAAACATTTATAGTCTGTTTGACAGTCTGGAAGTAGTTTAATTCATCATTTACCTTTTTATTGGAGGGAATTATGTTCATTAATGAAGCAGAAAAACAACAGAAGTAAACGATCTTTCAGTGTGGAGCCGGTGGATGTCTTATTGACCTGGCTCAAGAGCTGCTGGTCATCATGGTGGGAAAACAGCTGATCAATAACATCCAGGAGTTCACCATGCTGTAAGAACACACACACACACACACACACACACACACACACACACACACACACACACACACACACACACACACACACACACACACACACACACACACAGATACACACACTCACACACACACACACATATATTTTAAGACTGAAGTCCGCAGGATGAACAGTCAGATTCTGTTTAACTGAGGGCTCATTATTTGGCAGGAAGTTGAAGTCATGGTGACAGAAGAGGAGGTTGAGTCCTCAGCTGAAGAAGAAGAAGGAGGAGGAGAAGGAGGAGGAAGGTCAGAGGGAGGAGCTTCAGGAGGAGGGTTCTCCTTGGGAGGCAGATTACCAGCTGCAAGTCTGTGAGGGACTCTTTGACGAATACCTGGAGACAGGTGAGTCCAGAGGTGCTGAATGAGGCATGCTGGGAAATGTAGTGTGTTCCTCTTCACTGTGAACCCTCCTCATCCTCAGTGCTCCAGTTTGGCTTCATCACCATCTTCGTGGCGGCGTGTCCTCTCGCTCCTCTCTTCGCTCTCATCAATAACTGGGTGGAGATCCGTCTGGACGCTCAGAAGTTCGTGACTGAATATCGCCGCCCGGTGGTAGAGCGAGCTCAGGATATCGGCATCTGGTTCCCCATCCTGCAGTTCATCACACACATGGCCGTTCTGAGCAACGTAAGACTGTGATGTGTGTGAGGAAGAGTCGGTCTCCTCTTCAAACATCCATCTGACGGTTCACCAGAAGAGTCTGAACTTCTCCAAACTCCTCCTTCAGGCGTTCCTCATCGCGTTCACCTCGTCCTTCCTGCCGCGTCTGTACTACCGCTACACCAGAGACAGCACGCTGAGCGGCTTCGTCAACTTCACTCTGGCGACGTCACCGCGCAACTACAGCCAGCAGCACCAGCACACATCCTGCAGGTGGGCCACTTCCCCGGCAACAGGGCCTCCAGACGGACCAATGAATGAGCTCTCTGTGGGTCACGTGACCTCACGTTGAGAGCGGATCGCTCTGGAGGGTAACGGATGGTTGATGTGTTGGAATCAGCAGTCGTCATTAACTATTGGTCGTCTGCAGGTATCGGGGCTTCAGGGATGGAAACGGTGAACACCTGCCGGAGTACTTCTACCTCCTCGCCATACGACTCAGCTTCGTCATCGTCTTCGAGGTAACCAATGGCTGACAGTTGGGATAAATCTGTGTTCTGTTTCCTCTTCTGACAACATGAAAATGTTTTAGTCCAACGCACCTGTTCAGTGCTGAGAGAGAATCAGCTGTCTAGTTTTTGATGGGTACAATTTTTCTTATAAGATTGAACCACAGACTGTTTCTAAAAGAGTTCGTAGCTTCAGGTCTGTAAAATGGTTCTGATCCAGAAGTGTCTTCAGCTGCAATACCAGCGAGTGCCACTAGAGGTCGGCTCCAAAAAGCCTCCGGCTCCATAGACTCCCATTCAACTTCTCTCATCAAATCCAAAGTGAATAAAATGTGTCCATCAGTTCTCTCGGTGTTGTTAGCTAAAGTCACTCCTTCTTCTTAGTTTTCTGGAGGTCCATCTGAAAATAATCCCTCATTCATTAGAAAAGAAGATTCAAGAAGACCTGTTTTTGGGGGCGTGTCTGTTTGATTGACAGGCCTGTGGTGCAGTCAGGTTACAGCTATCGGTGGGCGGGACGTAGTATCGTCAGGTTTCCGATCAGATCGGTCAGATCCACCGCTGGCTCCTCCCCCAGCTCGTCCAAATATGGTCACTTCCTGCTCCAAAGATGGCTAAAGAAAGTGACAGCTGATTTTTGGAGGAGGCGATTGAGCATTGAAGTTTTTTTTTACCGTCTCTCTTCCTCAGCATGTGGTCTTCTTCATCGGCCGTCTGATCAACTTGATGGTTCCTGACATCCCAGAGGAGGTGGAGCTGAAGATGAAGAGGGAGCACTACATGGCCAAAGAGGTTCTGGCTGGGAACCAGGTGCAACTAAACCAGGTTCTTTCTGTCATAAGTTGTTCTAGTTTGATATCCACTTCAGTTTGTTTGAGCAGAGAAACGAAGGTGGATCAATAAGTCCAGAGTTCCTGAACGCAGCACAGTGCTGCACACGCAGGATCATCAACCTTCATCGGGACGTATTCAGAGTTATTGATCAACATCAACATTAATGTGACCGCTGGTATGTGAACATCTGTGATGTCACCATGGACCTGAAACTGGAGCAGAGAAACAGCAGATTTTGGGGAACAAAATCTTCAACTCGCCTGCTTACAGCCGAGTGTTCCTGAGCCCATGCAGTGATTTCCACTACAGAATCATGGCTGTTTTTAAGGGTCCCTGTCGACGTTTTCCAGAGTTTGACCCCCAAAATCTGATGTTTCTGCTCCAGTTTCAGGTCTGTGGTGACATCACAGATGTTCACGTACCAACGGTCCGTTAATGTGTTGATGGAGAGACGACAATCTGAATACTTCCTCAGAAGTATTTTCAGAACTCTCTAAACTTATTGACGGACCCTCGTAGTTTCAGTTATTGTTTGTTTTTTTCCTTCGTTGTGTTCTGTGTCTCCAGTCTGTGGGGAAAGCTGTGGTTTCTGGTGAGAAGGATGTCGTATCCGCTAAACTGTGCCGGCGTGAATCCAGAGCTTCACCGCCGCAGAGTGACTCTCCTCCACCAAACCTGAAGGAGATCTCGGAGGAAACCGAACCACCGGACAGCAGCTGACGTGAAACACAAGTGAGTCCCGACCGCCTCCACATCTACATGACTGAGCTTCTCCTGTTGACCGACCTCTCACGGACCAGCCAGACCTCGACAACATCTACCAGAACCTGGTCTTCCACAGGGAGCTCCTGATGTGGTCTTCTTCGTCGGCCGTCTGATCGACCTGATGATTCCTGACATCCCAGAGGAGGTGGAGCTGAAGATGAAGAGGGAGCACTACATGGCCAAAGAGGTTCTGGCTGAGAATCAGGTGCAACTAAACCAGGTTCTTTCTGTCATAAGTTGTTCTAGTTTGATATCCACTTCACGCTGGCTCCTCCCCCAGCTCGTCCAAATATGGTCACTTCCTGCTCCAAACCGCTCCGAACTAGCAAAGATGGTGACGGACAGAATCTGAACTGGAGGATTCATAACGTTCACAAACCAACGGGGGACAGATTTCAGTGTAACACTTTCCAGATTGGTGCCCTGCTGTTAGTTAGAAGTTGTTTTTTACTACAAATGCTGAATGTAAAGTTCGACTTGTTCATCAAATGGTGATCAGTTCAATCTAAAGTTTCCTTTTTTACCTTTGAAAATGTAATATTGACACAGTTTTGAATGTTTTTCAGTGTAGTTTATGATGACATCATCGCTGTAATAAAGATCCATTTTGTCCAACAATGTTTGGTTTGTCTGCTACATTCGTTTGTTAGAATTAAGAGATGGGATTTGTTCCAACAATTAAACAGAAATGTGGTTTAAGGTCACAGATGTTCTAAACAAACACAGATTGGACACCTACTCCACATTATAACCAACATATGGGCTGAGAACTGATGTATTATCCCTACAAACTAATCACAGCTTCCTCTGTGATCATCCAAGTTTTACAAGTTTCAGACAGTGAAATCATGAATCATCAGAGAGAACCAGTGGAGATCAAATTCATAAATGACAAAATACAGGATTCACTCAAACATTAAAATCCAAAGGGATGAAACACATTCAAGTAGAATCACGCAACCAGGAGGAATCATCACTGCAGCATCATGATGTCCAAACAGTTCTGGACGTCTGTGGACAGAAGACATCTGAAGCTGGTGACAAATAAAAGCTACAGATGGTTTTAAAATGTACCATCTTAAAGCTTCAGGTTTCTGCATCAGAGAACAGAGATTAGGAGCAGAGGAAGATCCCTGTACCATCACAGACGCTGGCTTTAGAACTGAGCTGATAACAAGCTGGATGGTCCCTCTCCTTTTAACCTGGAGGATGCAGCGTCCATGATTTCCAAACAGAATCTCAGATTGTGATCCATCAGACCTCAGGACAGTTGTCCACTTCACCTCAGTCCATCTTCAATGATCTCGGTCCAGAGAAGGCGGCGGTGTTTCTGGATCATGTTTCTATCTGGTTTCTTCTTTGGAGAGTTTTAACATCATTTGTGGACGCAGCGATGAACTGTGTTCACAGACGATGGTTTTCACAAGTGTTCCTGAGCCCATGCAGTGATTTCCACTCCAGAATGATAGTTTTGTCTAATTTTGTCTGCACTCAGTGTCCTCAGTGGGAAAAAGTCACTTCCTGTTTATGGTTGAACATCAGCGGCTCTTCTATTCTTCACCACACCTCTCTGTCCTCCAGCTTCCTGCTGAGTCTTTGTGTTGTTTCATTCTGTTGTTTTCAAACCTTTTAGTAATAAATGTTCATGTTTGGATTTGTTGTGACTCATCAGTGTCGTCTTGTGGATCAATAAGTTCTGATTCACATCTCCTATCTTCATTTTTCCTGACTGTAGTGGGATTAGTCCGCCTGCTGCTGCAGCTGTTGAACCAGCAGGGGGCAGCACCAACAAGCTGACTGAACTGAAGCAGGAGTCTGAATATTAAATACAAAAACACCTTCACCAAGGTTTTAAAGTCCAGATTTAGTTGAGATTTAAACTTCATGTTTCATGGATAAGAAGAAACTTTAACTTAATTCTCTTTTATTTCTGTAGTTTTATTCTGAACTTTACTGTGAATGTTCGACAGGACAAAGTAGAAGTGTTTGTTTTAAGTAAAGATGAGAGGCAAGGGTTAACAGGGAGGGGGCGGGGCTTCACACAGTCAGTCAGAAGCTGGAAACAAGCAGTCCTCTGCAGGGCTGCAGCTTCACCTGAGCTTCACCTGAGCTTCACCTGAGCTCGTCTCCATCCGCACACACAGGTGAGTCCAACGGCACCACGATGAGTGAGAGAAGGAGGAGAGTTTAAATCAATCAATCAATCAGTTATTCTGTCATTTATTACATTTAATCACCAAGTTGTTTATTTATGAAGAAATTCTTTAAAAGTCTAAAAACATAAGAAAAGAAAAAAGAAACAGAAAGAAACATCATGTCGATGGTTCGTCAGGTTTTAATCTGCTGGTTGTCTGAACTCTGGAAATGGAGGTTTGACTCTGCAGCTGTAGTTTCAGTAATTTAAATCCTATTTGAACCTCTGAAGGTTTGTGGATGTAAATCTGACTTTCAGACTGAAGGTTCGGTCGCTGTGAGGAATTTGTTTAGAAAAAAACTGAAAGAAAATCATTTAAAACCAAAGTTGAAAACTTTCTTTAAATAGTTTATTTGTATTTATATTCAAGGACAGTTTTCCTGTTTTATTGACGGAAATATGAATATGTATTACTTACAGATGCTTATTTCTGTCAGTAAACGGAGGCAAGTTTAACAGAACTATGGTTTTTCTGTGGATTTAATGATGAACTGTGTTGAACTGTAAACAGAGAGCTGAAGGAAACATTCACCTGTTTTATATCCGGCTTGAAATATCATCAGTTTCACAAACAAACTTTTAAAATATGAACGTTTAATTTTATATTCGGATTATTTTGACGACATTTTTTTATAGTTTTGAATCGTTCTTTAATCCTCCTGCTTGGTTACTTTGCGTTGCCCTGGAGGTGGATGAATTTACCTGAACACACCTTCTCAGTTTCACCTCATTATAAACTGTTTGTGATTCTTTTCTTCCTGCAGGCAGCGTTCACAACTGACTGACAACAATAAGAGTTTATTTGCAGTTTAGAGCAGAAGCACAACTTTTTTTATGGATAAAAAAAACATTAAAAAGAATAACTGGTAAAAAAGAAGAATTATTAAAGAACATTTTACAGTAAAAACATTTAAAAAAAAATATGTCAATCAATAATATAGTTTTAAACCTGGACTCTGGAACAAAAGGAAACTCAGAGGAAAGGCAGCAACATGAAATCTATCAGATGGATGTTTTTAAGAAAACAAAATTGTCTGACGTCACATTTAACTGTGTGTGTGTGTGTGTGTGTGTGTGTGTGTGTGTGTGTGTGTGTGTGTGTGTGTGTGTGTGTGTGTGTGTGTGTGTGTGTGTGTGTGTGTGTGTGTGTGTGTGTCCCCGCAGGAGGAGGGTGAAGGTGAGGGAGGACGATGAAGAAAGGCGAGCAAAGAGATGACAGTGCCATGCTTATCGCCATGGAAACCAACCCGGAGAACTACGGCAGCATTCCCATGGTAACGGACATTGAGTTTCATCTGATCAGTAACTTACTGATTGACGACTGGAAAGTTGAGAAAAGAGAGAAGAGTTAAAGCCAGTGAAGGCATTCCTCAGGGAGACGTCCTGGAGCCGCTGATGCTTTTATTTCAACTGAACTTAAATCTTCGATTATATTCATCAACAAAACATTCGATAAAAATATTTTCATTTGAATACTTCTTAGCTGTACGAGTTAAAGAAAAAGTTCTTCCGAAGTATTTGCATTATTTATTTTTGTTTATTCAGTCAAATGCTGAGTTTATTTTGTCTGACACCAGATTATTAAAACATGAAGAATCCGTAGACATAAATAAAATAATTACTTTACTTTATATATTCTTCTGAAAACTTAAATAATAATAATAAAATCTAGGAGTTTTATTTTTCAAACATTCATTTAAAAAAAAAAACTCAAGCAGTTGAAGGAGTAAATAAAAAGTGCATTGAAATATTCTGAGACTAAAAAAAAGCTGGAATGTGTTTTGAAAAAAGTCAAAATTTTCTTTATTTTAGAATGTTTTCAATTAAGTGTTTCGAACATTGTGCTGGATACATTTAGCCTAGCTTAGCATAAAGACTAAGCAGAGAGAAACTGCTAGCGTAGCTCCTTTAAACATGATTGTGACATGAAAACAATCAGCAGCTTCATGTTTCAGCCTCTCAGCTGTTTTATATTTGAACTCAGCTCTTGTTTGATTTAACGCGGCGCCAGCAGGAAACAGGAAGTGTTGTGGAGGTGCGACAGGGCGGCGCCGCGCTGTTTAACACTGACTGAGTGATGAAGAGAACATTGTGTTTGTTCTGGTCTTCGTCTTACCGCCGGGTTCATCACCATTAACAAACTGTGGAGACAAGAAACAGCAGGAAGTTTCCAAGCTGTAAATCTGCTCTCATTTAAGTGCCAGGAAATGATGATGGAGGGGAGTCAATATCTTTCCTCATTTACACAGAAAATATTAAAGAGCGAATACAAAAGCAAAGTTGTTGGAAAGAAAAGAGAAAAAGAGACAAAATATACAGAAATAAATTCAAACCAACAGCAAACAGATGCAGAAATAAAACAAATGAAAAATCTGAACAAAGTGACTCAGAAAAACGTCACCGACACAAAAGAAAAAAAGAAAAGAAAAAAGATGGTAAATACACATAAATGAAGCAAAACGGCTGCAAACAGGCAAACAACTAAATAGAGAATGTAAAAATAACAGAAGTTGATTTGAGAGAACTCAGATGTTTAACTATTCTAACACTGAGGTTTTTTTGTTTTTACCTGTTGTTATTTCCCAGAATGCACCGGGCCAACCTCGGGACAGGAACTTGTTCTGTGACGGATCGACTCGAGTTGGTGAGTAAAACAAATGCTCTGCTGAGTCAGCGTTACCCGATGTGACACATCCTGGCTGAATTATTACTAATCTATCTGTTATGGATGAAACATTTTGATGGGAAAATCAGACATTGTTTTGCAGATTTTGTCTATGGAGTCCAAAAGATGTCAAAAACCACAGATTTAAAATATGAAGACAGACAAGCCACAATTTTGCAAAATTTCATTTCCAATCATCGAGGCTCCGCCCCCTCTCCTCTCACCATCAAAACAAACTGCTGCTAGCTAACAGCTACAACAGGAAGTGCCAGGGTTTGTGGGAAATGTGTTCTTCTGATGGAATGAGGAACATGTTAGATGAGTTTTCTCTACTTCCAGCTGGAAGAGACTGAACTTAGTTTTAGCGCTGAATAAATGTTTTAAAAGCATGTAACGCTCTTATTTTGAAGGCAGATTTATTCTTTGTTTCTATATTAGTCACAGATGGTCTGTTCTGGAAAGATACGTTACTTTAGACTCTTTTTATCACTTTGATCTTCAAAACAGGAAGAAAAACACATTACAGGCCAAATATGTCACCACAGATTAATTTTTATCAGAAACAAAAACAAAACATTTTTCTAATTCCTGCAATTTTACGGCAAAGAACTCACTTCAAATTCCACAAATTAAACCACAAATTTTTAAGAAAAGCTACAAAGCAATCACAAAAAAACGAAAGTATTAAGTATTAATTAGAAAAAGGCTGCTGATGTAAACAGAAGTGGACCGTGAGAGGAACCCTGTGGAGTCCCACTTTTAAAAGCAACAGCAGTTCTTCTAGTGAATTATTTTATTTATAGATCTACTCAGACATTTATAGATTATGGTGGCAGAGTAAATAATATGATTTTTTTCAAATTTGACCATTACGGTTTGAGTCAACACTTTTATTCCACCATAAATAAGGTCTAATGTGACATCACCCACACAGCAGCCAATAGCAGAACAGTGACGGTGTGAGTCCTTTGCTCCCATTGGACAGACTTCGTGTTGGTGTGGGAGGAGCCTCGGACCTTACAGGAGGAGAGTAAAGGTGTCGGCCCCACCCACAGGAAGTGGAGGGAGGAGTTTCTGAAGAAACTGAGGCACTCTGGACTGCTGCTGGAGAAGGTGAGTAAAACAAACACACCTGAGGAGAAAGGTGAGCCACGGTCAGGTCAAACATCTGGAAGTGATCCGGTTCAAGAGAATTTAGCTGATGACACCATCACTTATAATAATTAAAATAATTCATAAATTATTATTTAAAACTTTATATAACATTGAAGTTGATGCTTTTTGAATGGAGTCTGTTGGAGACAGCCCCTAGTGGTCCTCAGTGGTACTACAGATGGAGTCTATGGAGACAGCCCCTAGTGGTCCTCAGTGGTACTACAGATGGAGTCTATGGGGCATCCCCTAGTGGTCCTCAGTGATACTACAGATGGAGTCTATGGAGAGAGCCTCTAGTGGTCCTCAGAGGTACTACAGATGGAGTCTATGGAGACATCCCCTAGTGGTCCTCAGTGGTACTGCACCTTAAATACCTGACCCGTGATGGAGGTGTGTCTCTCTGCAGAAGGAGGTCCTGCAGGCGAAGAAGAGGACCAGCTTCGTCCTCCTCAGCGCTCCATGGAGTGTCCTCTGTTACTACGCAGAGGAGATCAGTCTCCGAGTCCCTCTGCAGGTGAACACATTGTCCTCTGCTGCTGTCCCTGCACACGTCCACGTCCTCACACCGTGTCCTCTGTCCTCCTGCAGGTGGTCAACGCTCCCATCATCAACTGGTCCGAGCAGGTCCTGTCCAAGCTGTCCCTGCCCAACCCTCTGTACCAGGACGTCCCCAACCCTCCACCTGACTACTACACCTGTCAGTTCAGGACCAACAAGCTGCAGAGGTTCACACACACTCAGCTCTCTGTCCTCATGTCTTCACATCCTTCACAAGTCTATCTGGAGCTCAGAGGGACACCAGGAGTCCCGGACGATGATCACATAACTGTCCGGTCTGAGGACAGCCGGGGGACGTTTGTGTCCCGCCGTCCGTCCTCTGTATGGGAGCAGACCAATCTGATTCTGTCTGTTTTCTGTCTGCAGGTTTCTGGGCAGCGATGACAAAGAGACGTTCTTCAAGACGACTCAGAGACACCAGGTGGTGAGTTCAGAGTCCGTACGACATCTCAGACCTGCGGCCGAACCCCCTCCCACCCCACCCCACCCCACCCCACCACCACCACCAACACTGACACCCAAACGCATCACCATCTCCACATTGTGTACATATAAAAGAGTGGAAAACTGAAGCCCAAGCAGACAGTTTTATGTAATACTTCCTTTACATCATCTGACTGAGCGACTCGTCTAGTAACTTGTCAGGTTCTGTCAGTCATCCTGTTGGCAGGTGTGTCATTGTATCTCACAATACACCTGAGAATCAGATCTTAATGACACGTAGAATCCCTCCACGTTACAATTAGACCATTTTTACCTGAACTTTGGTTCATCCTGCTGAGGAGTCCAACATTCAGATCTGAGCTGTGGAGAAATAAAAACTTCTACCAGCTACAAAACACTTTCTAAAAAGTAGTGACGCTGTTTACAGTGTAAATAAAAACAGAATGTGATGATTTGTAAATCACATATTTAATTGAAAAGACAAAGACAACATATATTGTTTAATTCGTGGCAGCAACACGTCTCTAAACGGTGTGACAGGATCAACAAAAGACTGAAAAACTTGTGTAAAGACAAAAAAGAACAGCTGGTGGAACATCTGACAACTAATGAGATTACCATGGCAACAGATCAGTAACATGATTGGGTATAAAAAGATGATTTCAGAGAGGAAGAGTCTCTCAGCAGTGAAGATGGGGAGAGGTTCACCACTCTGAAAGACTGTGTTGGAAAATAGTTCAACAATCTAAGAATAATGTTCCTCAACGTAAAACTACAAAGAATTAGTGGATTTCATCGTCTACGGTTCATAATATCATTAAAAGATTCAGAGAATCTGGAGACATCTCTGAACACAAGGGACAAGGCTGGAAACCAATATTGGATGGTGGTGATCTTCGGGCCCTCAGGCAGCACTGCATTAAAAACACACTATTCTGGAGTGGAAATCACTGCATGGGCTCAGGAACACTTATCATCTTTTTGTTTTCCTTCAGTAAAATGTAGATTACTGATTCTCTGGTTTTCAGCTTCCAGTCTTTGAAAGTAGAAAATTATAAAAACAAATTCTTAATGTCCTGTCAGTTTATTCAATTTCAATTTCAGATGGTTTAAATCCTTTCTCTGTTTTTTTTATTTTGCTGTGGAGTTTGTTTCGCTGCAGTAAATTAAAGCAACTTCAAGTAATGAAGTAAAAATGAAGGTAAAACTTTTGTTTTTTAATCATTTTTAATGATTTCAGAAGAGAAATCCAGAAATAAGATGTTTTTATGGCCAGAAAATACTTTTATATATTTTTTAAATTTGTTATGTTATATTTAATGGAAGATGGAAAATAATATTTTTTTAATCTGACAAACAAAAACAAAACTGTTTCAGAAATGAGTTTAATTTTTTGGGATCTGATTCCTCCTGATGCTTCATCACTGATCCGGACTGATCCGACCCGAACCTGGTCTGTACAAACCTCATCTGATTGGTTCAGAGACGGAAACTCTCCGACTCCTCAGATCCAGGATGTTTCAGTCAACAGACGGATGCTGAAGGCGGCAACGCCTCCTCTTCAAACACAGTCTGCAAACACACATCCTCCAACACACACACACACACACACACACACACACACACACACACACACACACACACACACACACACACACACACACACACACACACATACAATGTAATCAAACTCTGGCTGCTACTTTAATCCTTGAGACTCCTCTCGTGTCTCTGCAGGATTTTTGCTGTATAAACACATCAATCAAAAATCTTCCATCAAAAAGGCACCAAATATTTTTTTCTAAATGTTTTTCTGTGTTTGTGATCGGTACTCGACTTCCTGAGTATCTAACTTTGTAGATCATACATCAATCACTGATTAATTTAAATTTTCTATGATACAAGTCAAAGTTAAATGTTAAATCTACAGTTCAGTGAAGGTCAACGAAATCTCTGTTTATTTGAGAATATCTCTTTAGGTTGAGAGTTAGTTCATGACTCATCTCACGAGCTGCATCATCTTCACAATGTTTCAATTGAAGGACATGAAACTGATGAGAAGAAAAGTTGGGGAAAAAAACAAGTGAAATATTAATAACCGTGGCGTAGTACATCAGCTGGCCTCCAGGTGTCAGCATTTTACAACAGATGCTCACTTCAGTTCTCTTTGTTTTCGACTCAGTACATTAAGATGGGACTGTATTTACATTTACATTTAAATCTTTAAGTAAGAAAAATCAAACATTAGCCCGGTTTGTTCTGCATCTCTAATTTATTTTTAAAAATCCTGTGTAGTTTCTAGAAAATATAAAAGTTGTTACCGTTTTTAAATTTCCTTAAATCATTAAAGAGTTGTATTGAGCCACAGAAGATTTAGTTGAAGTTTCTGTCCCTGCAGCTGTATGAGATCCTGGCCAGGACTCAATATGGTTCACTGAAGAAGGGGGAGGTGGGAATCGACCGGCTGGTGAGTGAGCAGGTCTTCGCTGCTGCCTACCCACTGCATGAGGTGAGACCTGAACCTTGAACCCTGAACCTTGAACCTTGGACCCTGAGCCTTGAACCCTGAACCCTGAACATTGAACATTGAACATTGAACCCTGAACCCTGAACCTTGAACCCTGAACCCTGAACCTTGAACCTTGTACCTTGAACCCTGAACCTTGAAACCTGAACCCTGGACCCTGAACCCTGAACATTGAACCCTGAACCTTGAACCTTGAACCTTGAACCCTGAACCTTGAACCTTGAACCTTGAACCCTGAACCTTGAACCCTGAACCTTGAACCCTGAACCCTGAACCTTGAACCCTGAACCCTGAACCCTGAACCTTAAACCTTGAACCTTGAACCCTGAACCTTGAACCCTGAACCCTGAACCTTGAACCTTGTACCTTGAACCCTGAACCTTGAAACCTGAACCCTGGACCCTGAACCCTGAACATTGAACCCTGAACCTTGAACCCTGAACCTTGAACCCTGAACCCTGAACCCTGAACCTTGAACCCTGAACCCTGAACCTTGAACACTGAACCTTGAACCCTGAACCTTGAACCTTGAACCCTGGACCCTGAACCCTGAACATTGAACATTGAACATTGAACCCTGAACCCTGAACCTTGAACCCTGAACCCTGAACCTTGAACCTTGTACCTTGAACCCTGAACCTTGAAACCTGAACCCTGGACCCTGAACCCTGAACATTGAACCCTGAACCTTGAACCCTGAACCTTGAACCTTGAACCCTGAACCTTGAACCCTGAACCTTGAACCCTGAACCCTGAACCCTGAACCCTGAACCTTAAACCTTGAACCTTGAACACTGAACCTTGAACCCTGAACCTTGAACCCTGAACCCTGAACCTTGAACCTTGTACCTTGAACCCTGAACCTTGAAACCTGAATCCTGGACCCTGAACCCTGAACATTGAACCCTGAACCTTGAACCTTGAACCTTGAACCCTGAACCTTGAACCCTGAACCCTGAACCTTGAACCCTGAACCTTGAACCCTGAACCCTGAACCTTGAACCCTGAACCTTGAACCCTGAACCTTGAACCCTGGACCCTGAACCCTGAACCCTGAACCTTGAACCTTGAACCCTGAACCCTGAACCCTGAACCTTGAACCCTGAACCCTGAACCCTGAACCTTGAACCCTGAACCCTGAACCTTGAACCTTGAACCCTGAACCCTGAACCTTGAACCCTGAACCCTGGACCCTGAACCTTGAACCCTGAACCTTGAACCTTGAACCCTGAACCTTGAACCCTGAACCCTGAACTGTGGTCTCAAACCATCCTTCAGACTTCCTGTCCGCAGTGTCCCTGATGTCGATGTGTTTAGAGTTCTGTGATCCAAACTGAAACCAGTCTGATGTTCTGCGTTGGTTCTGTTTTCAGGGTGATTTCCAGCTGCCGGCCCCCCCGGTGCCCCCCCAGTATTTAGGTCTGAGACAGATCCTGAATACGTACTGGGCCCAGTGGTCCTGTTGGAGACGCTACCAACCTCTGGACCACATCAGGGAGTACTTTGGGGAGAAGATTGCACTGTATTTTGCCTGGATTGGTAACTATAGCAACAACACTTCAAAGTATCTAAATGTGTCTGACTGTAGGTTTCTATGGTAACCGTGTCTGACTGTGGGTTTCTATGGTAACCGTGTCTGACTGTAGGGTCCCATGCTAACCGTGTCTGACTGTAGGTTTCTATGGTAACCACGTCTGAGTATAGGTTTCTATGGTAACCGTGTCTGACTGTCGGTTTATATGGTAACAATGCCTGACTGTAGGTTTCTATGGGAACAATGCCTGACTCTAGGTTTCTATGGGAACAATGCCTGACTGTAGGTTTCTATGGTAACCGTGTCTGACTCTAGGTTTCTACACTGGCTGGCTGTTACCAGCGTCTCTCGTTGGGACGGTGATCTTCCTGATCGGGTTTTGGCTCGTGGCTACTGATGTTCCAGCGTAAGTTTGAACTGCGTCTGACGTGAACACAAGAAAGTTTGTTGTAGCATGTGACATCATCATTAAAAGGTGAGACTCACCTTTTCTAGTCACATTCTTCTGTTGGAACGATCGTTCAGGAATCTATTTATCTCCGTTAGTATGCCGATGACACTGATGACATTATCTGAAATGTGATCTTGAACTTCATATTTTATACACCTGTATGGCATCAGAGTTAAACACCTGGCGTCACACGACATCTGTGTTTGTAGGAAGGAGGTGTGTAACAGTGGAAACACGTTCATCATGTGTCCAATCTGTAACATCTGCTCCTACTGGAACTACTCCAGCATCTGTGTCACCTACAAGGTACCTGTCTGCACCTGTCTGTCTGTCTCTGTACCAATCTGTCTGTCTCTACACCTGTCTGTCTGTCTCTGCACCTGTCTGTCTGTCTCTGCACGGGTCTGTCTGTCTCGACACCTGTCTGTCTGTCTCTGCACCTGTATGTCTGTCTCTACACCTGTCTGTCTCGGCACTTGTCTGTCTGTCTGTCTGTCTGTCTCTACACCTGTCTTTCTCAACACCTGTCTGTCTGTCTCTACACCTGTCTGTCTCTAAATCTGTCTGTCTCTCTGACTACCTGTCTGTCTGTCTGTCTCTGCACCTGTCTGTCTGTCTCGACACCTGCCTGTCTGTCTCGACACCTGTCTGTCTCGACACTTGTCTGTCTGTCTCAACACCTGTCTGTCTGTCTCTACACCTGTCTGTCTCTAAATCTGTCTGTCTCTCTGACTACCTGTCTGTCTGTCTCTGCACCTGTCTGTCTGTCTCGACACTTGTCTGTCTGTCTCTACACCTGTCTGTCTGTCTCTACACCTGTCTTTCTCAACACCTGTCTGTCTGTCTTGACACCTGTCTGTTTTTACACCTGTATGTCTGTCTCTACACCCGTCTGTCTCTTTGACCACCTGTCTGTCTGTCTCTGCGTAGGCTGGTCTCCTTTTTGATAACGGAGGGACGGTGTTTCTCAGCGTCTTCATGTCTCTGTGGGCTGTCACCTTCCTGGAGTACTGGAAGAGAACATGTTCTGCTCTGTCTCACCGCTGGGACTGCTCCGACTTCCAGGACATCGAGGTACCTTTCGCTCACCTGTCTCACCTCACACCTGTGAATTGAAGATAATAAAGTGACTGCATGAGTTTTTGAGACCTCCTGAATGTCGTCCCTCCTTCTTGGACAGGAGCGACCTCGTCCAGAGTTCACCACCATGGCGCCAATGACCATGAGGAACCCGGTGACCGGAGTGGAGGAACCTTACTTTCCTGAAAACAAGCGCTTCAACAGAACTCTGACGGGCTGCATGGTCATCATCATCATGGTAAGTCCACTGACTTCTGACCGCTCTGATGTGAGGGTACTTCCGAATGATTTCAACCTCACTGACTGGGACTGAGGACATAAACCAAAGCAGCTCCAGCTATTAAACACTAAGTAAACACAGTTACCGGGCTGGTCCATCGTCCACTCAGTGCAGTAAAGCTGACCGATAAAAATCTGTAACATAAAGTTCAGTGAGAATGAAAGTGGAGGTTTTAAAAGAGAAATTCAACATGCCGGATGTGTTTGGGGAAGCAGCCTGAAGTCACCCGATGACCTTCGTCTGTGCAGGTTTCAGTGGTCCTGATCTTTCTTATGGCCATCATCTTGTACCGCACCATCCTCAGCATCATCATCTACAAGTCCAACTACAGCTTCTTCAGCATCTCTGTGAGTAAAGCAACACAACAACACAACAACACAACACAAATGCAGTATTCCTTCACTGAGATACGAAGTTTAATGGAAAGGTCAGAGGATCCAGGACGTTTCCCTGAGGGATGCCACGGGTGACAAAGCTCACATTTCTGTTTTTCTGTGTGTGTGTGTGTGTGTGTGTGTGTGTGTGTGTGTGTGTGTGTGTGTGTGTGTGTGTGTGTGTGTGTGTGTGTGTGTGTGTGTGTGTGTGTGTGTGTGTGTGTGTGTGTGTGTGTGTGTGTGTGTGTGTGTGTGTGCGCGTGTGTGTCTGTGTGTGCGCGTGTGTGTGTTCAGGCTGGGAGGATAGCTAGTATTTCAGGATCAGTGTTGAACCTGCTGGTCATCCTGATGTTGTCCAGGATTTACACGACGCTGGCCCACATCCTCACCCGCTGGGGTGAGTCGGAGTTACCCTCCTCATCTCACTTTTATATCTAACTGAACTTAACACTGTAGAAATTATTTCATGAATACACTGTGAGATCTGGTCTTCTTGGTCAGTCAATCATTTTCCAAGTTGTACTCGATATCAGATAATATTGAAACTAAAACACGTTTTTCTGTATGTTTTTCATATAAAGGGACATTTTGGGGGTTCTTTTGTCAAAAAATGTGTGATGTCAGTCAATATTGTTCTTCTAAAAACGGACCATTTTAATTCAGTTTTGAATTCAATGTTTTGGGTGAATTAGTTTTCAGCTGAAGATCATTTTGATTTCATGTTTTAGAACATTAAATTCGATTTTAGAACATTTTAACTGTCAGAAAACCTGAATTGACTCAAAACTCTGTTTTGAATGTCACAGGAAAATTACTTTTCAAAATAAATCAAAGTGTGTAGTATTGATGTGTGTGCTGTGTGCAGTGTGTGCATCCAATATTGGATGGTGGTGATCTTCGGCCCTCAGGCAGCACTGCATTAAAAACACATTATTCTGGAGTGGAAATCACTGCATGGGCTCAGGAACACTTGTGAAAACCATCGTCTGCTCCTCCTCACGTAATGTTTCCTTTCTGTGTGTTTCTGTCAGAGATGCATCGCACTCAGACTAAATATGAAGACATGTTCATCCTCAAAGTTTTCATCTTCCAGTTCGTTAACTTCTACTCATCTCCAGTTTACATCGCTTTCTTCAAAGGCAGGTGAGAGCAGCAGCAGCCAATCAGAGCAGGCCTCTCAGCTTCAGCAACACAGGTCGTTTTTCTTCACAAACCTTTTAAAAAAATGTTCCTTCTCGTTTCATTTGGTCACTTTAATCCTTCAGTTTTATCGTGTTCCTCGTCTCTGTGTTTGAATATGAAAATGTTTTATCCTCAACGTGAAACTGATTCAAGCTGGTTTGTAAAGTCGGAGTACAGAAGGCGTCACAGGCATCAACAGGAGAAAACTGAAATTAATTTACTTATTTTCAAAATTTGTTTTTATTGTAAATTTTGTTTATTGTCTCTTAACTATTTCTTTGTTTGATTGTTTGTTTGTTTGTTTGGTTGGATTTTGGGTTGGTTGGTTGGTGGGATGGTGGGATGTTTGATTTGTTTGGTTGGTGGGATGTTGGGATGGTTGGTTGTTTGTTTGGTTGGTGGGATGTTGGGATGGTTGGTTGTTTGTTTGGTTGGTGGGATGTTGGGATGGTTGGTTGTTTGTTTGGTTGGTGGGATGTTGGGATGGTTGGATGGTGGGATGTTTGGTTGTTTGGTTGGTGGGATGGTGGGATGTTTGATTGTTTGTTTGGTTGGTGGGATGGTGGGATGGTGGGATGGTTGGTTGGTTGGTTGGTGGGATGGTGGGATGGTTGGTTGGTTGGTTGGTTGGTTGGTGGGATGGTGGGATGGTGCGATGGTGGGATGGTTGGCGGGGTGTTTGGTTGTTTGTTTGGTTGGTTGGATGGTGGGATGTTTGGTTGTTTGTTTGGTTGGTGGAATGGTGGGATGGTGGGATGTTTGGTTGTTTGTTTGGTTGGTGGAATGGTGGGATGTTTGGTTGTTTGTTTGGTTGGTGGGATGGTGGGATGATGGGATGTTTGGTTGTTTGTTTGGTTGGTGGGATGTTGGGATGGTTGGATGGTGGGATGTTTGGTTGGTGGGATGTTTGGTTTGGTTGGTGGGATGTTGGGATGGTTGGATGGTGGGATGTTTGGTTGTTTGGTTGGTTGGTGGGATGTTGGGATGGTTGGTTGGTGGGATGTTTGGCTGTTTGGTTGGTGGGATGTTGGGATGGTTGGATGGTGGGATGGTGGGATGTTTGGTTGTTTGGTTGGTTGGTGGGATGTTGGGATGGCTGGTTGGTGGGATGTTTGGCTGTTTGGTTGGTGGGATGTTTGGTTGTTTGTTTTGTTGGTGGGATGATGGGATGTTTGGTTGTTTGTTTGGTTGATGGGATGGTTGGATGGTGGGATGGTGGGATGTTTGGTTGTTTGTTTGGTTGGTGGGATGGTTGGTTGTTTGTTTTGTTGGTGGGATGATGGGATGTTTGGTTGTTTGGTTGGTGGGATGGTTTGATGGTGGGATGTTTGGTTTTTTTGGTTGGTGGGATGGTGGGATGTTTGGTTGTTTGTTTGGTTGATGGGATGGTTGGATGATGGGATGTTTGGTTGTTTGTTTGGTTGGTGGGATGTTGGGATGGTTGGATGGTTGGTTGGTTGGTTTTTAGGTTCGTTGGTTACCCTGGAAACTATAACACTTTATTTGGAGTTCGCAATGAAGACGTGAGTCTGTCGCACTGTGTTAAAATAGAAACTGATTATTGACATAAATAAATCTCAGTAAACAGCCAGACTGTGACAGAAATTCTCTTCTTTTTTTAACATTTTTGTTTTTTAATGAAATATATTGATTAATGACTGAACCAGAATAACAACAGAAGTAAACGATCTTTCAGTGTGGAGCCGGCGGATGTCTTATTGACCTGGCTCAAGAGCTGCTGGTCATCATGGTGGGAAAACAGCTGATCAATAACATCCAGGAGTTCATCTCCCCGTAAACAACAAACACACACAAACACATGATCAACAATAAACAACTTGTCTCAGAGGAACAAGGTAAACTATGGAGCTCATTATTTGGCAGGAAGTTGAAGTCGTGGTGGCAAAAGAGAAGGCTGAGTCCTCAGCTGAAGGAGGAGGAGGAGGAGGAGGAGGAGGAGAAGGAGGAAGGTCAGAGGGAGGAGCATCAGCAGGAGGAGGAAGAGGAGGAGGGTTCTCCCTGGGAGTCGGACTACCAGCTGCTGGTCTGTGAGGGACTCTTCAGCGAGTATCTGGAGATGGGTGAGTCCTGTCCTCGAATCATCCTCACAACATATATCAGATTATTATTTCACAGGAACACAGAAACCAGCCAATTGATGGAAAATCCATTAACAACACTTTTAAGAGATTAATCATTTTTACAGACATTTTTAGGCAAAAATACCAAAACTTAAAAGGAATTGCAGACTTGGGCATTTTATATATTTAAAAAAAAAATCAATGAATTGA
Organism: Brachyistius frenatus; assembly: GCF_029030835.1. NCBI lineage: Eukaryota > Metazoa > Chordata > Actinopteri > Embiotocidae > Brachyistius > Brachyistius frenatus. The sequence continues at coordinate 163,770 of NW_027211019.1, read as the reverse complement.
TAAAGGAAATAAGAGGATAATAAGATGTATTGATAATGAGCCTTACTGCCTGTTCGGACTCTGAACTCTTAAAGAGACAGTGACATACGTTGACAGATGTAGATCCAAAACAGCCTCCCACTTTGTCTGTTAGGTTACCACCTGAGTCCAGAGGTGCTGAATGAGGCATGCTGGGAAATGTAGTGTGTTCCTCTTCACTGTGAACCTTCCTCATCCTCAGTGCTCCAGTTTGGCTTCATCACCATCTTCGTGGCGGCGTGTCCTCTCGCTCCTCTCTTCGCTCTCATCAATAACTGGGTGGAGATCCGTCTGGACGCTCAGAAGTTCGTGACTGAATATCGCCGCCCGGTGGTAGAGCGAGCTCAGGATATCGGCATCTGGTTCCCCATCCTGCAGTTCATCACACACATGGCCGTTCTGAGCAACGTAAGACTGTGATGTGTGTGAGGAAGAGTCGGTCTCCTCTTCAAACATCCATCTGACGGTTCACCAGAAGAGTCTGAACTTCTCCAAACTCCTCCTTCAGGCGTTCCTCATCGCGTTCACCTCGTCCTTCCTGCCGCGTCTGTACTACCGCTACACCAGAGACAGCACGCTGAGCGGCTTCGTCAACTTCACTCTGGCGACGTCACCGCGCAACTACAGCCAGCAGCACCAGCACACATCCTGCAGGTGGGCCGCTTCCCCGGCAACAGGGCCTCCAGACGGACCAATGAATGAGCTCTCTGTGGGTCACGTGACCTCACGTTGAGAGCGGATTGCTCTGGAGGGTAACGGATGGTTGATGTGTTGGAATCAGCAGTCGTCATTAACTATTGGTCGTCTGCAGGTATCGGGGCTTCAGGGATGGAAACGGTGAACACCTGCCGGAGTACTTCTACCTCCTCGCCATACGACTCAGCTTCGTCATCGTCTTCGAGGTCGGCGTCTCTCACACTTCAGTTAAACTGACAAAGATGCTTTTGAGAAAATATCTGAACTTCTAGAGTTTCTGAATTTGAAGATTGAATTCTGTACGTTCTGTGTTTAAAAAAAACACAATCCAAATTATTCTCAGTACTTTTACAGCCGGCTCCCCGTTGATCAGTTGATGAGTGAGCGATACGACAGGTCTGAATCCCGCCGAGCTCCTGCTGTGACACGCTGAAGGGTTTTTTACCGTCTCTCTTCCTCAGCATGTGGTCTTCTTCGTCGGCCGTCTGATCGACCTGATGGTTCCTGACATCCCAGAGGAGGTGGAGCTGAAGATGAAGAGGGAGCACTACATGGCCAAAGAGGCTCTGGCTGAGAACCAGGTCCAATGAAATGAAGTATCTTTCCAGGTTGTTCCTGTCTTGGTTTCCTGTCAGTTTCAGTTCTGATAGTTTCTGATGTACTTTGGTTTTGTTCCTCTGTTTTAATCTGTGCTGGCAGTCGTTGGGGAAAACCATCATCCCTGGTGATAAAGAGATTGTTTCCTGCGACCTGCGACGGCGTGTCTCCAGAGTTTCACCAGCACAGAGCGACTCGCCTCCACCAACCCTGAAGGAGATCCCAGAGGAAGCCGAACCACCCGGCAGCTGCTGACACGACGCACAACTGGACTCCGACGACCTCCAGACGAGACCTTCAACTCCTTCTGATCCACTGTCAGAACTCCACAGTAACTGTGTGTCTACAAGGTCTTGCTGTTTGTAACCTCCTGCTACAAGAACTACGAGATTTCTTCTAGATTTCTACAAACTCCTTCAGACCGCTGAAGGATCTACAGTTGTGTCGACTTTTTACGCAAACAACCCAAATTCTTCCAGGTCTACAGGACCTACAATACCTCCTCTGATCCTGCACAAGATGGAAACAAGTCCTTCTCGGTATTAGATCTACGAGACTTCTGTTACAGTATGTGTCCGCAGGATCTACGGGTCCTGCAGCAGTGTTCCCAGAGGTCCACAAGATCTACAATATCTATTCTAGATGTGTACAAGGTGGAGAAAGCCTCTGGCAGAGTGTTTTACCAGCGCTCGACCTGCACAAGATCTCAAGCATCTCATCAAGGTCAATCAGCATCCTTATCAGTCTCTTAGAGATCTCGCAGACATCTTGTAGGTCTCGCAGACTACGTGAACCGTCAAAGGTCGTGTCAGTCTCCCACACGGTCTGTACAAAGTCTACAAGCCTAGCAAGATATCTACGAAAGCTGCAAGACTCGTTCAAGATCTCTGTGATAAGATAAGACCCACAAGATGGTGACGAGCTTTCCATAAGAGCTACAAGGCAGAGCAGGTGCTAAACATTTACATGTCCTCCAAGAACCCGTCAAAGACCTCTGACAGATCTCCACAAAGAAAACAAGATATCTGGAAGTGTTCCACAAACTCCCTATGACTCCAACGAATCCAAGGAGTTCTGCAACAAAACCTTTTTCAGGAACCTAAAATCTTTAAAAACTCTGTGAAAGCAAAACCTGAAATATCTGTAAAAGACCTTTAAATGAGAAATTATAATAATTAAAATTTTCAATAATTCATAAAGAGGTTCCAGATAAAAAACAAACAAAAGGATCAAATTAATATCCTTCGTGTTCAGTTATTAGTCCGAGATGTTTTTTCAAACCAGTTGTCATATTAAAACATGTACTTATTAAAAGTTTTAATAATATTTTGCAGGCTGTGTATGAAAATGTTTATGCACAAAATATTAGACACGCTTTTGTTTATTCACCATGATTATAGATTTTGTTGTTGATTCCGGTCTACAACTGTGCAGCCTCATTTTGAGGACCTATCAGCCCTCAACTATCTGACATTAACATGTAAATCACGTAAATAAACAAACACATGAATTGATAAAGGGATTAATAAAGTGTATAAAATCAAATCAAAAATCAAAAATCGAATTGTCACATGAGGAGAGAGGAGAGAAGAGCAGCAGGTATTTAACACTCTGGCACATCTTTGTTCAGTGTGTTTTAAATTTTAACGCTCCCTCCGTTAGAAATGTATTTCACATTTATAAATGTCTGAACACTGGAGTTTGTAATTCCCAACCTGAAACGTCAGACTTGACACGATCAAGTCGGTTCAGACTCAGATTATTGAATTATATACCTACTGTACATACATATACATACATACATACATACATACAGTAGTGTGAAAAAGCATTTGCCTCCTTCCTGATTTCTTATTTTTTTGCATGTTTGTCACACTTAAATGTTTCAGATCATCAAATAAATTTAAATATTAGTCAAAGATAACACAAGTGAACACAAAATGCAGTTTTTAAATGAAGGTTTTTATTATTAAGGGAGAAAAACAATCCAAACCCACATGGCCCTGTGTGAAAAAGTGTTTGCCCCCTAAACCTAATAACTGGTTGGACCACCCTCAGCAGCAACAACTGCAATCAAGCGTTTGTGATAACTTGCAATGAGTCTTTTCCAGCTGTGGAGGAATGTTGGCCCACTCATCTTTACAGAGTTGTTGTAATTCAGCCACATTGGAGGGTTTTCCAGCACCAACCTCCTTTTTAAGGTCACGCCACAGCATCTCAAGAGGATTCAGGTCAGGACTTTGACGAGGCCACTCCAAAGTCTTCATTTTGTTTTTCTTCATCCATTCAGAGGTGGACTTGCTGGTGTGTTTTGGATCATCGTCCTGCTGCAGAACCCAAGTTGGCTTCAGCTTGAGGTCACGAACAGATGGCCGGACGTTCTCCTTCAGGATATTTTGGTAGACAGTAGAATTCATGGTTCCATTTATCACAGCAAGTCTTCCAGGTCCTGAAGCAGTAAAACAGCCCCAGACCATCACACTACCACCACCATATTTTACTGTTGGTATGAGGTTCTTGTTCTGAAATGCGGTGTTACTTTTACGCCAGATGTAACGGGACACACACCTTCCAAAAAGTTCAACTTTTGTCTCGTCAGTCCACAGAGTATTTTCCCAAAAGTCTTGGGGATCATCAAGATGTTTTCTGGTAAAAACGAGACGAGCCTTAATGTTCTTTTTGCTCAGCGGTGGTTTTGGTCTTTGAACTCTGCCATGCAGCCATTTCTGCCGAGTCTCTTTCTTCTGGTGGAGTCATGAACACTGACCTGAACTGAGGCAAGTGAGGCCTGCAGTTCTTTGGATGTTGTCGTGGGGTCTTTTGTGACCTCTCAGATGAGTCGTCGCTGCTCTCTCGGGGTAATTTTGGTCGGCCGGCCGCTCCTGGGAAGGTTCACCGCTGTTCCATGTTTTCTCCATTTGTGGATAATGGTTCTCACTGTGGTTCTCTGGAGTCCCAAAGCTTTAGAAATGGCTTTAGAACCTTTTCCAGACTAATAGATCTCAATTACTTTCTTTCTCATTTGTTCCTGAATTTCTTTGGATCTCGGCATGATGTCTATCTTCTGAGGATCTTTTGGTCTACTTCACTTTGTCAGGCAGGTCCTATTGAAGTGATTTCTTGATTGAGAACAGGTGTGGCAGTAATCAGGCCTGGGTGTGGCTCGAGAAATTGAACTCAGGTGTGATAAACCACAGTTAAGTTGTTTTAACAGGAGGGGGCAAACACTTTTTCACACAGGGCCATGTGGGTTTGGATTGTTTTTCTCCCTTAATAATAAAAACCTTCATTTAAAAACTGCATTTTGTGTTTACTTGTGTTATCTTTGACTAATATTTAAATTTGTTTGATGATCTGAAACATTTAAGTGTGACAGACGTGCAAAAAAATTGGAAATCAGGAAGGAGGCAAACACTTTTTCACACCACTGTATATATATATATATATATATATATATATATATATATATATATATATATATATATATATATATACTGTATATATGTATGTATTCAGATACACTGATAGTTATACTACATATAAAGTGAAATCTCAACAAGTCTTTGTTGATAAATGAATGTCAGTATTTTTTTAAACAGGATGAATACACCAGGTAAATAAATAAACAAATAAACAAAGGTGTTTGTTACTTCATCTCTTCAACCCGCAGATAAAATCAATACACAGCAACTGTGAAGTCAGAAATTGTATCAGGAAGAATGTAATGAAGAAATTGTTTTAAGTTGTTATACTTGTTATTTAAAATAGAATAGAACAGAAAACATTAGAATAGAATAGAAAACGGTAGTCACAGTCAAAAAATACAAATGAGAAATGAATTAAACTTCAACTTTTCGAACATGATACCCAGTACTTACTGTTTGGTCAGGTTTGTTCATATTAAACTTTAGAATTTCAACAAAGCTAGGCTATTTATCTCATAACTTTAATTATTTAATTCAAATAAAGATACTACTTTTCTTGATTCAGGCCTTTTCAGTAATGTTAAATCGTCTTTTAACAAAAAAAAAGGTTCTTAGGATTTCTGTCTGCAAAACTTGTGTTTATTTAATCAACGTGAGCTAATTCTTACCAAGATTTAGTTCTTGGTTTGTAATTTTATTTGTCCTCCTTTCCCTGCATTTCTTGTCACCAATTTGTTTATTCATTGTTGTTTATAACTTTTAGTGCACCATTATTATTATTATTGTTGTTACTGTTTATTAGTTTAAGAAGTTTCAAAAGAAGTGAACAGTGTATTACTTTTTAGTGTATCTGTGTTCCCGGTCAGGCGCTACGTGGACAGCTAAACCCGCTGTGTGTGTGACGTGAAGGACCTCCTCCTCCGACACAGCAGCAGTAATGGCGGACTACGACACCTACGACGAGCGGGATCGGGCCTACGGCAGCTTCGGCGGCGGCAGAGGGTGAGTCTCCGCTCCGCACGGCAGCTCCGCGAACATAAACCCCGACCAGACCGTCGCCGTGTGTCCCGCTGCTGTCTGCCCCGAGTCTTGATAGCAGGGCGGCCAGGCCGCGCAGCTCGACACGCCCCGCGCTTGCTGAGAGGGCCGCGCTCGGTGAGGGAAGGCCGCGGAGTGCGGGCAGGAAACACCGCGGTCCCGGAGCTAACAGGCTAACGCTTAGCAACGAGCTCGCTGCGTTCAGACAGTGAAAGAAACGCACCCATGTGGCAGCGGACGGCCCGGGGCTCAGCGGTAGATTAACGGGAATCTGTTTAGTGTTCGTTGTAAAGATCCGGTCCCACTGCGGGACCGGAGGCCGCTGCAGGTGGAGGTGGTGGCGGCGCCGCAGCTGCAGGCTGCCCGCATGGCTGCATCATGCGTCCGCAGACAGACCGGAGGCTGAGCAGCGACCCGGGGTGCCGGGGGCTGGTGGACTGCGGTGGATGTGGGGACTCTCCGGGCGGCGGCAGGTTTCTGGTCTGTTGACGTGTTTCTGTGAGCTGATGTGATGAATGAAGCCGGGATGTGGAGGTCTGCGGTCCGTCACCTCTGGAGCTCATTCACTCACTCAGGACCACCGAGAACCATCGTTACTGTTCATCTCCAGTCAGGTGAAGGTGATGTCGTCACCTGTCAGTGGAGTCTAACGTTTATAAAACAGATCCACCCAGATTTAATGACTAATTGATCACTGATCTAATCGTCTGTATCGAGCTGATAAACCTGGTTGTTTGGTCGTCATGACGTCATAAAGTCTTCAGATCAACTTCTGTCCCTGCACAGTTTTGTTCGAGCAGTCTGGAGGTGAATCTGAGAAAACAGCTGGAAAAACATGTTCAGGCGCTTTTATTTTGAAATCAGAGCCCTGCCTCACTGTCCTGCAGGAGTCCAGCAGGACAATCAGAGAAGAAGACCTGGTTGGACACGTCGGACAGTTTGTTTAAAGGGAAGGGACGATTTTTTTTTTTTTTTTTTTTTTTACAAATGGCGGGAACCACTGTTCCTGTTTTAAAGTAAAAAGTCAAAGATAAAGACACATAAATACAGAATGAAAGTTGGAACGTTTTGGTTAACGGTGTCTCAGTGAAGACATGTTTGTCCCCGGAGGGTCTGTCTCTGCTGCACTGGTCATGAACTGGTAGGAGGGGCGGGGCCTCTTCCACAGCTGTGTCAGAAATTACAGATGAGGTTGAATAAAAAACGAAGTTGTTGCTGAATGCAGCTGTTGATTGATGTCTTGTTCTTGACTCATACAGTCAGGCAGGCCTCTGATTGGTCGTTGTAATAAAACTACAGCAAGTCAATAATAGAGCAATTTATATTTGAACAATATGTTTGATGTCATTAGATTTTCAGTAGTGATTTCTGTAATGTTGCAGCTGATTGAACTTCATTGTCAGATCAGTGATGTCAGAGTGTTGATCAGTGATGATGTCAGAGTGTTGATCAGTGATGATGTCAGAGTGTTGATCAGTGATGATGTCAGAGTGTTGATCAGTGATGTCAGAGTGTTGATCAGTGATGATGTCAGAGTGTTGATCAGTGATGATGTCAGAGTTGAACAGTGATGTCAGAGTGTTGATCAGTGATGATGTCAGAGTGTTGATCAGTGATGATGTCAGAGTGTTGATCAGTGATGTCAGAGTGTTGATCAGTGATGATGTCAGAGTGTTGATCAGTGATGATGTCAGAGTGTTGATCAGTGATGTCAGAGTGTTGATCAGTGATGTCAGAGTGTTGATCAGTGATGATGTCAGAGTGTTGATCAGTGATGATGTCAGAGTGTGTTATGAATGAGGAGATATTTCCCAGTCCTTCCTGATCACTGCGTCTGCAGGAGAAAGTTCACTTTTGAAAGGAAACCAAGAGAAGCAGCATGATGTCACGTTAAACATTGTGAGGTCAGAGGTTAGGTTTTATTGGAGAGAAGAAATCAGTCATTCAGGATGTTTATTTCATTCAGGCACTGAACACATCATTTTCCAAACTGCTGAGTCATGCAGTGTCCCACGAACATGGTTTGGGTATTTCCAGATTCTAGTCAACCTCCTCTCCACAACTATAAAAACACATCTCTACTGACACTATCTTCTGCTGAGATACATGGAAAAACACAACAATTTCATGACACACAATTATTGTTTTCCTTCATATAAAGGTTAATATACAAAATCTATTAAGTGTTATCAAATCAAATGATGAAATATGTGGATAGTCCAGACTGTCCTGAAAAAAACAAGATGTAACATGAATGTTTAACACCTGGAACGACCAAGATATGAGCTTCACCCTGGAAATATATTAGGGTTCAAAGGTCAGACCGCAGATATTATTTATTATACCTTTTACAGCAGAAACATCTGAACTGGTTCACGAAGCACACACACACACACACACACACACACACACACACACACACACACACACACACACACACACACACACACACACACACACACACACACACACACACACACACACACACACACACAGACACACACACACAGACAGACAGACACACACACACACACACACACACACACACACACACACACACACACACACACACACACACACACACACACAGACACACACACACACACACACACACACAGACACACACACACAGACAGACAGACACACACACACACACACACACACACAGACAGACACAGACAGACACACACACACACACACAGACACACACAGACAGACACAGACAGACACACACACACAGACAGACACAGACACACACACACACACACACACACACACACACACACACACACACACACACACACACACACACACACACACACACACACACACACACACACACACACACACACACACACACACACACACACACACACACACACACACACACACACACACACACACACACACACACACACACACACACACACACACACACACACACAGACAGACACACACACACACACAGACACACACACACACACACACACACACAC
>NW_027211019.1:0-150000 GCF_029030835.1 Brachyistius frenatus | reverse complement strand
TATTTATTTTTTTTCCCATCATGCCCTTCACCTCGAACCATCTCATGCTCACCATCAGTCTCCAGGTCCCGATGCTGCAGGACACCTGAGGATCCGCTGACTCACCTGTCATGTCTGTCCACCCGTCACCTCCCGTCTGTGTCCGCAGGTTTCAGAGACGATGACTTCATGGGGGGGCGGGGTCGAGGCGGTGGCAGTCGTCCCGGCGACAGAAGGGGCGGACCCGCTGCCGCTGGAGTCACTGGTGCTGGTGCTGGTGGAGGAATGGGTCGCTTCAGAGACGGCCCCCCCCGCGGAGGAGCGACGGACTTCAGGGAACCGTCTGATGGTGACGCAACTTCCTGTTTCCAGCTTCTTATTTCAGTCACGTGATTTTGAGGTCGTGGAGTTCGTTGTTGTTGTTTTTTTCTTCTATTTTGGTCACATTAAAAAATTTCCCCTCGGGGATTAATAAAGTATATACCTACCTACATTATTCTCCGATGTACAAACTGTCCAAACAGCTGTGAAAAACGTAAATTAAAACAGAATGTGATGATTCGTAAATCACATATTTAACATAAAATAGACTAAAGACGACATCAAATATTGAAACCCAGGAGTTTAATTGTTTTATGAAAAATATCTGACTATTTATAATTTAATGGCAGCAACACGTTTTATATAAAGACACTTTCAGAAGTGTTCCTGAGCCCATGCAGCGGTTTCCATGCAGATCCACTGCTTTGTTGGAAACGTCATCATACATTAAATCTGTTTTATTAGTTTGTAAACGAATGTCGTTTCAGTTTCGTACTTTCTGGTGGAATTATTTAATTTGTTAGAAGCTTTTTTTTGTTTTTTGTTTGTTTATCAGTTAATAACTTTTCATAAACATGTAAATATGACGTTTTTATTAAATAGCCGGTGAACAAGTGGTTGATCTTTGTTTGTTTGTTTGTTTGCAGAGGAGCGTGCGCAGCGGCCTCGCCTGCAGCTGAAGCCTCGGACCGTCTCTGAGCCGCTCAACCAGGTCGCCAACCCGAATTCTGCCATCTTCGGCGGAGCGAAGCCGCGAGAGGAGGTGATCTCCAAAGAAAAACCATGAGAGACTTGGGAGAGGGGGGGGGGGTGGAGGGGGGGTCGATAGAGAACTTTACAGGGAGAACAATCGCCACAATTAACATTCCTTCTGACGGGGGGGGGGGGACGCCGCCCTCTTCTTCCTCTTCCTCTTCCTCTTCTTCTTCTACTACTTCCTGTTTGAGTTGCGTTGGAGCAGAATATTTATTTTCCGTTGGATTAAAGATGAAACTCACTCTGACACGGATCAGTAATCAACCTGTAAACACAAACACGGCGAGCAGCTTGTGAATGCATGTCTCAGCCCCACCCCACCCCCCTCACCGCCACCTCCACTTACTGTGATGTCATACCCGTAGCGTCCTGTAGCCCCGCCCCCTCCTCTGCAGGGTCAAAGGTCACCCACCAACATAAAGAAGCCCAGAGGTGAAACCAGTAAAGGCTTTTCGGTTTTTTTTTATTTTGTATTTTGTAGTCGTCCAGCTTCGGCCCCGCCCCCTCAGCCTGATTGGTCGAGTCAGAAACAAACCTTTTTTTCCTGTTCTTTATTTTTCTGTCACTTGTTGCCATGGTGACTCATCAGTCAGATTCTGTAGCTGTGATAAACAGATTCCTGAGATCCCACTCAATGTTTGTTTGATTTAAACTGCCTGTCATCCTGACTGGGCGGGGCTTAACCTCCATCAGGACAGGTCTCGACATGTCCCATCCCCTCCGGTATCTACAGCAGACCCACCATTTAATTTAGAGGGATAATGCTCCGTTCCCATGATGCACTGCTGGTAGTTACGTGTGCTGCGTTCATTGTCAGCCGGCTTTACCTTCAAAAACTGTTGACAAAACGCTGCGTTCATGTTCTGAGAGGAAAGACGGAAAAACGGGTTTCAAACTTTGACTCGATCGGAAATTAATCCGCAAAATTAAATAACCAAATTGAAACAAAAAAACTTCTCGTCTGTCACAGAGCCTGAACCCAGCACACTTCAGACAGCTGGGAGGGACACTGGGGGCGTGGCCTATAGTTACGGCTCCTGTGATTGGTCGTCTGTGTTCTCAGAGACCTTTCCTGTCTTCTGATTGGTCTGATGATCCACACTGAAAACTTCACCTGAGCTGGTTTTCTAGATTTCTCCAGTTTCTGTAGTTTTCTTTCATAAAACTTTATTTTCCAGCTCATTCACTGAAACACAGCTGAAAATTTAAGAATCAGTAAATCACAGAAGCAAATCAGATAATCAATAAATCACAATCAATAAATCAGCTTGATTGGAACTAAAAAGGAAATGAATTGTTTCTGCGGCCGCTCACTTCCCGTGTCGGAAAGATTTTTGTTATTTTCAGATTAAAAGCATAAAATATATGGGGAAAGTTTTGAGTCCCGTGTTTGGACAAAAGGGGGCGCTAACGCACGTTTATTCAGTGTTTGACAACCAATAGAAAAGAAGGAGAAAGGAGGAACGGATTGAAGCTTTGTTGGTATATATTTCCGTAACCTTTCTTGGCAGCAGGGGGCGCTAGCGCTCCTGTTCACGACTCATCAACAGCAGAAAAACTTCAAAACAAAATGGAAACTTTTTCTCTTCTTTGTATTCTTTTCCCATTTGCTGGTTTTCTGTCCGTTTTTCTTTCTTTTCACTGTTTAACATCAGAAAAGTTTCATTTTAAAGTTGGCAGCTCGCGGAGGGGAAAGAAAGGTGAAGAAAAGTAGAAATAATGTTTTTTTTCCTCGTTCTTCTCATTTGAAAAGGTTTTATTGGCGTGTTGAAATGAAAAGTGGGAGGAGTCAAAAAAGTTTTTCTTAATTCATTTCTCCTTCTTTGCTTTTTTCTTCACCTCTTCTCTTTTTGTTCTCCCTCCATCTGTCTTTGATTGCAGCAATGAGTCATTTAAAGCAGCCGCCACAGACTCCCGACCAGACGGGGGCGCTAACACGTCGCGTCGCCGACAGAAAGAAGAAGAGAGAAATTTGAAGGGTTTTTGTGTCGTGCGGTCGTTTCAGTGCGGATCTGAACGCCGACTTCCCTCCACCGAGAAAATGTTGTCAAACTCATGAATGACCTCCAAAATAAAAGTGTACAATAAAGTTAGAGCTTTGGTTTGTAGCTGCAACTGAACCGTGTGCTTTTTTGACCCCCCCTCCTCCCCCTCCGCCCCCCTCCTCCCCCACCTGGTCCAGGTGAAGGTTTCAGGTGTGGATCAGGATTTGAACCTGCAGCATGTCGGTGGCTGTTTAACTTTTATGTTGTTGTTTTTTTTGCTCTTTTTATTTTCCTACACTGTTTATGGCAATAAAACTGTAAGATCATCGTAACTCCAGCTGGAATGTGTTGAGTTTCAGGGTGGGGGGGTCGAATCCTCGCTTTGGTTTTTTATTTTTTCTTCCAATTGAAAGAAGAATAAAGAATAAAGCTCGTTCTGTTCTGCCTGTTTCTCTCTCTGCTTTCATTCACTACGAGTATTGATGAAAGAAGTTGGATGTTGATGAGCGGCGGGACAGTTCAGGATGATTCAAGCTTTCCCTTCAGTATCTCCATGGTAACGATGTTGGTCTGATTACCCATGATGCACTGCAGGCCGGAGCTGCTGACGGACTTCTGCGCAAGTTTGTAAAATTCAGCTGCTTCAGGAAGTTATGGATTTATTTTAGAGTTTAACATGTTTCAATCAGTCATCAATAACCCAGAAAATAAGGTTTTCAGAAAAGATCTAGTTTATTAAGTATTTAGACTCGAAGTAAATACAAGCTTTTTATCTCCAAATTAAATTTATGTTGCACCAAGTCAAAGTTAATTCAACACAAAGTGTGTGTGTGTAGTTGTATGTGTGTTTATGTGTGTAGTTGTATGTATGTAGTTGTGTGTGTATGTGTGTGTAGTTGTATGTAGTTGTGTGTGTATGTGTGTGTGTGTGTGTATGTGTGTAGTTGTGTGTGTTGTGTGTAGTTGTGTGTAGTTGTGTATGTGTGTGTGTGTGTGTTGTGTGTGTGTGTGTTGTGTGTGTGTGTGTGTGTGTGTGTGTGTAGTTGTGTGTGTGTGTAGTGTGTGTGTGTGTGTGTGTATTTTGAAGTGTATTTCCTGGTTCTCCTGTCACTCTTCATTTCTTCGTCTCTTTCACCTCCACATCAAACATCTGTGTTGTCATGCTGGTTAACTACCAGCCGGAGGACTAAACCTGCTGGTTAGTGTTGTTAACTAGCAGCCGGAGGACTAAACCTGCTGGTTAGTGTTGTTAACTAGCAGCGACTCGTCGGGGAGTTAGCTGACTGCTAGCCGTAGCAGCGCTGTCAGTAACAGGTAAGACGGGTCATTGTGCCGTTAATCGTGCCGGTTAGTTGTTAATTAAACTGTTAACTAAGTTAGTTTAACTTGCTCTACCTCCCGCTACTCGTGTCTTCTTTGTTGGTTTGATTTCGGTTTCTTCTTCGGTCTCTTTAAACTTCACATAAGTAACCTGATGTTAGCCTAGCATGTAGCCTGCTAGTAGCACAGGGTACTTTCCAGACTCCGCACGCCGGACTCCCTCAACCTTCGGCCGGGTTTAAAGTACCGGGCTCACCCGCGAACACACAATTCACCTTCAAAGCAAATTGTGATTTATTAGATATTATTTAGAAACATTTTATCATTCGGCTGATAGTTTTAACAAAACATTGTTTATTTGAACTGAACGGAAACTTGACTGACAGGTTGACTAACGCGGCTTTTACTTCGTATGTTTCTCTCGCTTGTGTTTTTATGAACTCAGATTATTATTACGAACTCAGATTATGATGATGAAATCAGATTATTATTATTATGAAATCAGATTATTATGATGAACTCAGATTATTATGATGAACTCAGATTATTATGATGAACTCAGATTATTATTATGAAATCAGATTATTATGAACTCAGATTATTATTATGAAATCAGATTATTATGATGAACTCAGATTATTATTACGAACTCAGATTATGATGATGAAATCAGATTATTATTATGAACTCAGATTATTATTATTATGAAATCAGATTATTATGATGAACTCAGATTATTATTATGAACTCAGATTATTATTATTATGAAATCAGATTATTATTATTATGAAATCAGATTATTATGATGAACTCAGATTATTATTATGAACTCAGATTATTATTATTATGAAATCAGATTATTATGATGAACTCAGATTATTATTATTATGAACTCAGATTATTATGATGAAATCAGATTATTATTATGAACTCAGATGATTATTATTATGAACTCAGATTATTATGATGAACTCAGATTATTATTACGAACTCAGATTATGATGATGAAATCAGATTATTATTATGAACTCAGATGATTATTATTATGAACTCAGATTATTATGATGAACTCAGATTATTATGATGAACTCAGATTGTTATTATTATGAACTCAGATTATTATGATGAACTCAGATTATTATTATGAACTCAGATTATTATGATGAACTCAGATTATTATTATGAACTCAGATTATGATGATGAAATCAGATTATTATTATGAACTCAGATTATTATGATGAAATCAGATTCCAGCTTCGTGAAACATAACGCTGAACTCCTCAGATGTCAGAGATGTTAACAACCATCTGACTTTTTGAATGTTAACTGAGGAAGAAACACAACATGTCCGTTTTTACTCTGAAGTTTGGGAACACTGAGCACGAAGGAGCACAACGTTGTTAACAGTCTTTAAACATGTTTTAATGGTCGTAACGGAATAACTGGATAAGATTTAAATAAAACGTTCATTTCAGTAAAATGTCGTCATACATCTTTGGATTGAATCAGGTTGTAACTTTTTGTTTCGATGGAAACAGACAGACTGATTATTGATTCAATAATAATAATCAGTCTGTTTCAAACACGACGCCGAATTCATCCAAAGATCTCAATAACATCTACACGTGTGTTAAAAACACACTTTGTACTTTATAAATGTGTGTCCACACGACTCCATCAGTTTTTCCTGTGTACTTCGGTGTACAGTCATCTGTATAAAACGAAAGTGGGAGATCGTTTTCACAACATGAAAAATGCAACAGTGTGAAAATACTTCATTATATTATAATTCTTTCAGTTCGAGAACAGAATTTTATCAGTAAAATATTTTCAGCTAATAGAGCTCAAGTCGAGTCCTGGAGGCAGAACTCCGTTGACAAAATGTTGAATTTAAGGAAAGCAGTGCACTGGCTGAATCACTACAAAACTACATTGTAAAAACACCTCATTTCAGAAAAGGTCTTGATTGGTGACAGTTTCAGGGCTGGTTTCTTATGAAGTATTTATTACTACTTCCTGTGTGTATTTTTCAGGTATGTTTGCGTCCTGCTGTAACTGGTTGTGTATGGACTCGGCTGATGTTGAAGAGTCAGGTGGAGGTGACAGACGTCACCAGTCCTACACCAACTCGGCCTTCAGCAGTCAGCCGTCTCCTCCTCCACCCGAACACATCTGTAAGACCTGCGGGGGTCCCCTCGACACACCTGCCAAGAAGGTAACTCCGTCCCCCGGCTGGGGTCTGATATCTCCACCGGTCACAGCAGGT
Organism: Brachyistius frenatus; assembly: GCF_029030835.1. Classification (NCBI taxonomy): domain Eukaryota; kingdom Metazoa; phylum Chordata; class Actinopteri; family Embiotocidae; genus Brachyistius; species Brachyistius frenatus. The sequence goes on along the minus strand of NW_027211019.1, from coordinate 143,372 downwards.
GAATGCAGGTGTACAGACTGTGTTTGGAGTCGTCAGGCGGGGCGTTTAGAGTCATTAGGAATCCATTAAAGTCACAGAAGTGTGTGTGAGCAGCTCCTGTCTGCAGTGCATCATGGGTAATCAGAGAGCTGTCACTGGATCCCTGTGATACTGAAGGAAACCTAAAAACAGACAGATTCTCAGGCAGCTTCTGAAAAGTCTGTCTCTGGTTTCTGAGCAGATTTCCGTGTCTTTGTTCCAGTTTCACTTTGTCCTGCTGAATAACACAAAGTTTAAAATTCAGTCAGGAACATTTGTCCTCAGCTCGTCCTCACGATGACGTCAGTCCGTCGTCTCCTTCCTGTCCTGTCTTTCTGTTTCACTTTTTGGCCGTCTGGAGTTTCCCTGCTGGTCCGGACGTAACACGTAACATAACACAGAAGACGATGAAACTCAGACTCTGATTCTGCCTCCGTGTGACGACCGCAGTGAAAAGAAAAGAAAAGAAAAGAAAAGAAAAGAAAAGGAAAGGAAAGGAAAGGAAAGGAAAGGAAAGGAAAGGAAAGAAAAGTGGATCCCTGCCTGTCATACACCCGTCTGTCCTCTAGAGGACGTCGTGCCAGAAATAACACAAGTATCCTTCTGTGGAGGCACAGCGTTCGTACGTTTACAGTTTCGCCTGCGTTTGTTCCCTCTGACCACTTCATCACACTTTGTCATGTCATGTGACCACTGCGAGGTTATCTCAGGTCAGACAAACGGCGCCCTCTGCTGGAGAGACTCCGTTAACTCTGATCAATAAAACATCAAAACAAAAATAAAAAACATCAATAACATCAATCTGTTTTTGGTGCAACTGTCTCTCTCACCTGTCTCTCTCCACCTGTCTGTCTCTCACCTGTTTCTCTCTCTCCACCTGTCTGTCTCTCACCTGTCTCTCTCACCTGTCTCTCTCCACCTGTCTGTCTCTCACCTGTTTCTCTTTCTCCACCTGTCTGTCTCTCACCTGTTTCTCTTTCTCCACCTGTCTGTCTCTCACCTGTTTCTCTCTCTCCACCTGTCTGTCTCTCACCTCTCTCTCTCTCTCTCTCCACCTGTCTGTCTCTCACCTGTTTCTCTCTCTCACCTGTTTCTCTCTCCACCTGTCTGTCTCTCACCTGTTTCTCTCTCTCCACCTGTCTGTCTCTCACCTGTCTGTCTCTCACCTGTTTCTCTCTCTCCACCTGTCTGTCTCTCACCTGTTTCTCTTTCTCCACCTGTCTGTCTCTCACCTGTTTCTCTCTCTCCACCTGTCTGTCTCTCACCTGTCTGTCTCTCACCTGTTTCTCTCTCTCCACCTGTCTGTCTCTCACCTGTTTCTCTCTCTCCACCTGTCTGTCTCTCACCTGTCTGTCTCTCACCTGTTTCTCTCTCTCCACCTGTCTCTCTCTCACCTGTTTCTCTTTCTCCACCTGTCTGTCTCTCACCTGTTTCTCTTTCTCCACCTGTCTGTCTCTCACCTGTCTGTTTCTCACCTGTTTCTCTCTCTCCACCTGTCTGTCTCTCACCTGTCTGTTTCTCACCTGTTTCTCTCTCTCCACCTGTCTGTCTCTCACCTGTCTGTCTCTCACCTATTACTCTTTCTCCACCTGTCTGTCTCTCACCTGTTTCTCTCTCTCCACCTGTCTGTTTCTCACCTGTTTCTCTTTCTCCACCTGTCCGTCTCTCACCTGTCTGTTTCTCACCTGTTTCTCTTTCTCCACCTGACTCTCTCTCCACCTGTCTGTCTCAGCATGTGTGTGTGGACTGTAAGAAGAACTACTGCAGCCGATGCTCCGCCCAGCTGGAGCCCCGCCCCCGCCTCTGCCACACCTGTCAGCGTTTCTACGGCAACCTGCTGGAGCGGGCGGAGCTGATGAAGTTGAAGGTGAAGGAGCTCCGAGACTACCTGCACCTGCACGAGGTCTCCACCCACCTGTGCCGAGAGAAGGTGAGGAGGGGGGGTTAGTTTACAAACAACCGGCCAATCAGGGGAGAGATCACCTGGTCAAACGTCCTGATGGAAGGGGCGGAGTTATTACAGCCGATTTAAGTCTTTGTTTCACATAAACTCATCACCTGTGACATCATCGGTCAGTTTATTTAGATCATATTTTTATTTATTTCATTTATTACTCTAATATTTCATTTTATTTAAATCTCTGAACAATGTCCCGGAGTCGTCTTCTGTCTTCTTCTTCATTTTAGGACGTTTGGTCCGATCAATAACTGCTGATTGATTAATTTAAACAAAACAATCTTTTCTATATCGTCATCATTATCTGATTAACTCCACTTGGATCAATAATACACTTCATGCAGATGTTTCACATGATTCATCTAAGGTTTTCTAAAGTCCTTTGACCTGTGACCTCTGACCCCCAGTTGAACCCATGTTTCCTGTTCCTCAGGAGGAGCTGGTGGAGCTGGTCCTCGGTCAGCAGTCCTCCCCCTCCAGCAGCTCCACCCCCGAGACCCCGGTCACCGCCCCCCCCTCCGTGACTTCCGACCCGCCCGACCCGACCCCTTACATCACCTCGACCCCTGACTCCCCCGCACCCACTCACAACTCGCTGCCCGACCCCCCCGCCGTGGAGCCCGAAGCCCCTCCCCCGCTCACAGAAACGGCCCCCGCCGAGCCCGACCTTCAGGACGACGACCAGGTAAAACCAGAGCAGGTGTCTGCGGTGCTTCTGGATCTCCGGACCTGTTCTGTGGTTCTGGTTCTGATAAACACCTGAAATGTGCCTTCATTTTGAAAAGTCCTGAAAGCGTCTCCTGATGTTCGATGTGTCCCGTGTTTGTCTGGATCTGAGTTCTGGTGGGTTTGATCCCGGTTATGTCTCTGACCCTGTGTCCTCTGTCGGTCCGGTCCAGACCTGGGACCCGGAGGAGGCCCCCGTCTCTGGGCGCCGGGCCTCCCTGTCGGACCTGAGTTGCGTGGACGACATCGAGGCGCTGAGCGTCCGGCAGCTGAAGGAAATCCTCGCCAGGAACTTCGTCAACTACAAAGGCTGCTGTGAGAAGTGGGAGCTGATGGAGCGGGTCGGCCGGCTGTACCAGGACCAGCAGAACCTGCTGGGTGAGTCCACTCAGAACCAACGTCTCAGTAATGTCACACAGAGATGATGATGATGTCACACAGATGATGATGTCAGATGTTCTTCCAGTATAAACTAACAGTGTGTTTTGTGTTTCAGCCTCCAACACTGTGAACACTGCAGGTGAGGTTCTGTTTCCTGAACTGAGACATGATCACGTGATCACGTGATCTCGAGATCAGACAAAAGCTCTAAAAACAGAAGCAGCTGATGTTTATCAATGATGTCACCGTTTATGTTGCCGTGACGATGACTCTATCGCCCCCTAGAGTCCGGCGGTGCGGAGGAGAACCTGTGTAAGATCTGCATGGACTCTCCCATCGACTGCGTGCTGCTGGAGTGCGGTCACATGATCACCTGCACCAAGTGTGGCAAGAGGATGAGCGAGTGTCCCGTCTGCCGGCAGTACGTCATCCGGGCCGTCCACGTGTTCCGGTCCTGAACCCAGCAGGTAGACCCGGTCCCGGTACTGGTCCGACTCAGAGACTCTGCATTTTTGAAATACACGACTATATTCCTCTCCTCTGCAGGACCAAGTGCCTCCATAGCGACCCGTCGTCAAGGGAACCTCCGCAGAGTGATTCTACTTTGTAACTTTTCTAGTGACAGTAAACGTGAAGAATCACAGAAGTGACCTTAACCGACCTTCACACTGCAGCTCGACCTTTAACCTTTTCAGCTCCTCATCTTCATCAGCACCTCATCTTCATCAACTCGTCTGCCTGAACATCCACCAAAGAGAAACGAGGCTTCAGGTGAGGAGGGTCGACTCTGACGCTCTTCATCGCTCATCATCGTTCTTCATCGCTGCCTGAGAACAACAACAGTCAGCTGTTGTGCTGACGGTCTGTTTACAAGCTGCAGTGTTCAGTCTGTGAAATGAAGTGAATAAACACTGACGTCCCACGATGCAACACTCACATATCCAAAAAACAAAAACAAACAGAATATAAACACCGGATGTGCCTCCGAACCAAACCTTCACTCATCATCTTCATCATCTCCATCATCTTCAGAGCAGCACCAATCAAACGGACAGTTTATCACCGTGGAAGGAGATTCACCTTTGTAGTGTTAATCAGTAATGATGACGTCAGATCGTTTCCTGTCAATCACTTGGTTTCAAATCTCAGACTTCTTTTTTTAACAGGAAATGATTTATCTGTGAGTAAACAGCTGCTATATTTTTTTAAATATACTGATTTAAATTAAAGTTAAAACAAAAACTCAAGACACCAGGGGGCAGCACAGACAGGAAGTAGCAGCATCACAGATGGTTTATAAAAGTGTTTGACTCAGAAGTGTCTTCAGCTGCAATACCAGCGAGTGCCACTAGAGGTCGGCTCCAAAAAGCCTCCGGCTCCATAGACTCCCATTCAACTTCTCTCATCAAATCCAAAGTGAATAAAATGTGTCCATCAGTTATCTCGGTGTTGTTAGCTAAAGTCACTCCTTCTTCTTAGTTTTCTGGAGGTCCATCTGAAAATAATCCCTCATTCATTAGAAAAGAAGATTCAAGAAGACCTGTTTTTGGGGGCGTGTCTGTTTGATTGACAGGCCTGTGGTGCAGTCAGGTTACAGCTATCGGTGGGCGGGACGTAGTATCGTCAGGTTTCCAATCAGATCGGTCAGATCCACCGTTGGCTCCTCCCCCAGCTCGTCCAAATATGCTCACTTCCTGCTCCAAGAACAAATCCTCCCCTGCTGGTGTGTTTGTGTGCTGCAGTTAACAGAACAGCTTCACGTCTCCTGTGGGACTGTTCCTTTAAATGTGTGATGTGATGTCCAAGAGGGACCCCAGACAGACAGGAGACACTTCAGCAGTTTCACCTGTTTGGTTTTAAGTTGTCTTTTTTATAACTGATTGCACTAAACTGTTGATACTGAAACCTTTAAGCCTGTTTATTTGATTTGTTTTGGTCAAAGTACCACCAAAAAACGGTGTTTTTCTTTTAATTGTGAAAGGATGTTTTCTGTCTTTGGGATCACACTTTTAACTTGAAATATTTTGGCCTTTTGGTGTCGTAGCGGGATCGCGTTAGTTCGGCTGGATCGCGTTAGTTCGTCTGGATCGCGTTAGTTGGTCTGGATCACTTTAAGTTTCACTGTACTTTTATTTCTCTGCTACTTTATAAGTCATTGAACCGAAGCACTGTGTGAACCTGTTCGCGTCGTTAGGGGGCGCCACTGAGACCAACACAGTTGGGAGATAACGCGCTAGAATCAAGCCGATTTTCGGTTGAGTCCCGTGGCTCTCAGGCTTTTTAAAGTGAAGCAATGTTAGCCTGAAGCCTCGCCATAGCTTTTACATGTCAACGCAGCAGGTTGACCTTTGACCTCAGGGTCGGGAACCTCTTCTTCAGGCTGAATGAGAAACGCTAACACTGAATGTTTGTCTGTTTAACACGTACTTTGTGACGGTCTTAAAACTTTACTGGAATCTCTTTAAAAAAAAATACATATTTAAAAAAAATAAGAAGCTTTAGTTTTCTGAGTGAATAATTTTATAATAAAAGTGATTTTCTCTCTGCCGTTCGTCTTTTCCTCACCTTACGTAGACGAGTCTGTGATACTCTTTGTTCTGTGTTAAAGTATGAATGACTTTTATTAATCACGAAATGTAAACAGTGCCAGAGAGCGTTAGCACGTAGCTTCTGCTTATTTTGTTTTTCATATTATTGGGATACAAAAAAAAAGTTTGACATCATGAGCAACACCATATTTAACAGAAGATATCTGTGACATCAAAAACACCTAAAGTAACAAAACAATTACGCATATATAAAATTATATAAATATATTATTGAACTTTAAAAACTATCTGGACATTGATTGGTTTATTTGCAAGCAGTTGGGCGGGGTTTTGTCTGCTCGGCTGTCCCATTTGTTGATCTGGGGGAGGGGGCGGAACGTCAGCTGCTCATTGGTTGGTTGTCAGGGTAGAGGGCGGAGCCCAGTTTGAACCGGAGTCCCGCCGCGCAGAGAAGTGTCAGGTTTCGTTAGCGGCAGTTAGCATGAAGCTAACCCGGTTCTCCGTCATTATCATCGGCAGCGGGGAGTTGTGACAGACCGCCCGCACCTGGGGCACACATCAGCGGGCTTTTATGGACCAACACAGCGGTGTTTAGACGGTGACTACCCGGTGTCACTGCTCGGTTTGTTTCTGCGTCTTTTCTTTTTTTTTTGTATCTAATAAGTTTATTAAGTTATCATGGCAGAGGGAGCGGACTGCAGTTCAGTCCACACCGCGAAGAGGAAGCAGCCGGCGGGCAGGAGGAGCCGACAGAGCCGACAGAAGACCTCCAGCAGCCGGGTAACGGAGCTAACTGTTAGCCTCGCCGTCCCGTTAGCTCGCTCCGTGTTTCTGGGAGTTTTTACTGAAGTGAAGTTTTTAGACGAGTTTCAGGACAAAGTGTGTGAACTGCTCACTGAAGGAAAGACGACTTAACATACACTTTTAACTTATTTTAACCTTTCACAGCAACAAGCTTATGATTAGCGAACAAAAGGCCACCGGTGTCACAAAGAAACCTGTCCCCCCACAAAGTCAAAGTTTATTCAGATAATGTAGTAAAAGTGAGAAGCAGCAGACCAAATATAAAAGTATTACACCTGAGAGCCCAGGTTGTGTTTCTGTTGACCTCCAGATTATTACAGGTGATTTTCTCTTGATTTAAGAGGCAGTACAGAACTCCGTTAGAGGTTTCATCTCTTTATTATGTGATTCTTATCTTTCACACACCATCAGGTCAAATAAAAGTCTTATTTTAAATAATCTTAAATATCACTTCATGCATTTCTGCTGCACTAATGAAAGATTTAAAGCAAACTTCACTTCAAATATACAAAAATTATAGCTGTAAATTTTTGGTTTTTAATTTGCATCACAGTGGATACCGTTTCTTTGGATTAAACATCTTGACTATTGGCGTCTTACATGTTTAAATTAGTTTTCACTTTGTGTTTGTGACACTGGAAATATTCATATTAAAATAATGGCTGGTTTAATCATGAGATTTTAGTCAGACTTTAAAATCAGTCGTTAACTGTTAAAAAAAAACATCTGCAGAGTGTGACGCTGTTAAATTGTGAGATTTTTGTATGGAGTTTGGTGTGTGTGTTGTTCCAGGTGAGTCTGGAGAAAGTTCTGGGTATCAGCACGGCCAGCAGCAGCGGGTTGACCTCTGACCCCAACTCTGGGCTCATCGCCTACCCTGCAGGGTAAGCCCCGCCTCCTTTGACTCACCTGTGTGTAACGGATAAAAATAGTAGTAGTTTGTAGCAGCTGTCACTCAATTATGATAAATAGAATAAATTAGTGGAGGTGTGGCTACCAACTCTGAGGAAGTCCATGACCCCCGAGTGAAGGCCCGGTTCTCCTCACCTGACTGCGTCTGTGTTTCAGGTGCGTCGTCGTGCTTCTGCACCCGAAGAAGAACAAGCAGAGTCACATCATCAACACATCCAGGTAGATCTCACCTGAACGCTCAAACACCTGCTGCAACGTGAGATCTGAGCTGAGTGTTCTGGTCTCTGTGTTTCAGGAAGCCATTCAGCGCTCTGGCCTTCTCTCATGATGGGAAACACCTGGTCACCGGAGAGGTACCCCTCCCCCCTCCCCCTCCGCCCCGAGGCGGGAGAACCAGAACCAGATCAGAGAAGTTTGCTTTTGTATCTCTGTCCTGAAACATGAAGCGATGGAGCAGTTAAAGGTTGAAAACACACAACAGGCAACACAGACGTAACCGTGGCGATACGTAAACATGAAGGTCCATTCGTGCTCCTCTTCCTCAGTTGTACTGAAAATCAACACGACTGTTGCGACCCGGTTTTATCTTCGCAAGTCACAACCAAACATCTTCAGTGTAAACAGGCGTGTTAACGCTTTATGTGACGATCAGTGAACTCACAACAAACTGCTGTTGGTCTCTTTACTGGTTCTGTTGTGAACTGTTCACATCGGTCCTGGACTTTATTTACATATCCTGGAATTATAAAAACTATTCCAGACATGGAAAGTCAAGTGGTTTGAACGGTTTATGGGCCGAGTCCTGGAATATCATGGAGATTCGCCAAGAACCCGTTTTTAAACTAGTTTGAAAGTAGTCCCTAAACCCAGTCCTAAACCCAGTCCTAAACCCAGTCCTAAACCTAGTCCTAAACACAGTCCTAAACACAGTCCTAAACACAGTCCTAAACACAGTCCTAAACTTAGTCCTCAACACAGTCCTAAACCTAGTCCTAAACACAGTCCTAAACACAGTCCTAAACTTAGTCCTAAACACAGTCCTAAACCTAGTCCTAAACACAGTCCTAAACACAGTCCTAAACACAGTCCTTGACTTTATCAAAGGTCGTTAAACCTTTGACTCCGTTAAAGTCCGAGTTTTTCTGCGAGTGTTTGTTTGTTTGTTTGTTGACTTACGAGCACAACATCTTCTAAACATCTTTTTTTCACGGAACTGTTCGACGTCAAACAGAACACGTTATCCCGCAGCTGTGTGATTCTGTGTGTGTTTCAGAGCGGTCACATGCCGTGCGTGCGGGTGTGGGAGGTGGGCGGAGCTCAGGTGGGCGGAGCTCAGGTGGCTGAAGTCCAGACTCATAAATACGGAGTCTCCTGCGTGGCGTTCTCCACCAACAGCTCCTACATCGTCTCCGTGGGATACCAGCACGACATGACCGTCAGTGTGTGGGACTGGAGGGTGAGAACACACGCACACATCAACCAGCAGAGCAGTAGGCTGCTGGAACCACTGGAGGGCGCTGTTGGTTGTAGTATGACGGCTCATCAACATGCAACAAGAGACCGTCTGTCTGGAACGTTTTACAAAGAACTGAAATAAATTCTCAAAGAAAAGTCATGAAAAGTGTCTTTGTGTTGTTTTGTGTGTCTTAGTGGTTTTGAAACCTTAAAGAAGACATTGTGTCCCCTCCTCTGTCCTCCGTGTCTCTGAGCAGAAAGGTTCCATCATCGCCTCTAACAAAGTGTCCAGCAGAGTGTCCTCCGTCTCGTTCTCTGAGGACAACAGCTACTTCGTCACCGCCGGAAACCGACACGTCAAGTTCTGGTACCTGGACGCCTCCAAAGAGCGACGGGTGACAGCCTGCTTTCTGATCGGCCAATCACAGCGCTTCGTCACGTCGCCTGGGTAACAGCTTTGTCTTTGTTTTTACTTTCTCTGTTTTCTACCTGTATCCAGGTGAACAGCACGGTACCCCTGATTGGTCGGTCAGGGTTACTAGGCGACCATAAGAACAGTGTGTTCAGTGGGGTGGCGTGTGGGCGGGGCCTCATGGCGTCCAGCACCTACTGCATCACCACCTCCGGTCTGCTGTGTCTGTTCAACGGCAGGCGAGAGCTGGAGGCCTGGGTCAACCTCACGGTGAGCGGGGCGGGGGCGGGGCCGGGGAGGGGAGGGGAGGGGCGGGACGGGACGCACCTGGACACGCATATGAAAACCGCACTGTGCGTTTGTAACTACTGTTATGTACCTTGTTGTTGTTGTTGTTGTTGACAGACGACGTCAGCCGGCTGTCTGGCCGTCAGTCAGGACTTCATCTTCTGTGGTTGCGCTGACGGCGTCATCAGAGTGTTCAGTCCATCCAACCTGCAGTACATCAGCACCATGCTCCGCCCACACCGCCTCGGGGTGGACCTGACGCAGGGCGCAACGCACGGGTACAAGTACTGCAAACACGCGGGAGAAATACTGCAGATATTGCAGAATAAATACTTGATAAAACTGTTTCCACAGCAGTCTGTTACCTGCCAGTCCAGGTGCTCAGTACCCCGACACGTTGGCTGTGACCTTTGACCCCGTGGCCCACCAGCTGAGCTGTGTGTACAACGACCACAGTGTGTACGTGTGGGACGTGAAGGACGTGAGGAACGTGGGGAAGCTGCACTCGGCTCTGTACCACAGCAGCTGTGTGTGGAGCGTCCAGGTCAGCGGTCCACAAGTACACACTCATACTCATACATGTACTCTTACATGTACTGATAAATATACTGCTTGGAGTCCCAAAAATACCTCAAATATATCCAGAACTACTCAAGTATGACCAAAAGTGACAATACTACTAGAAATGTCACCAACATTGTTGGATGTACTTTGGAAGAAGTACTTCCAGAAATACTTTAAATATCACTAGAAAGTCCGAAAATACTACAGAAATACTCTGTGCCACCAAAATACTTTTAATTGTACAAGGTATACTTCTACCATTTGTGAAAATACTTTCATTCCTACCATTAATACTTCTTGTATTACGAGAAAGACAGAAATATTAATATCATTTGAAGTCATAAAACTTTGGAACACAGTATATTTAGAAGTACTAAAACTTCAGGACGCGGTATATTTTGCGTGCGGTTTTATTCAGGTGTATCCGGAGGTGAGGGACTCGTCTCAGGCGTGTCTTCCTCCGTCCTCCTTCCTCACCTGTTCCTCTGACAACACCATCAGACTGTGGAACACCGACCCCCCCGCCGGACACACAAACCTCTACAGCAACGTAAGACCACCAGCTCACCGGGAGTACTCGGGGGTAGTACTCGGGAGTACTACTCACCGGGAGTACTCGGGAGTACTACTCGGCGGGAGTACTCGGGGTGGGGAGGCACTCGTATGTAAACGTGTTTGGAGGAGTCCTCATTAATGACCTGGTGTGTTCTCAGGACCTGCTGAGGATCTTGTATGTGGAGGAGAACACGCAGCACCTGCAGGCGGAGGGGGAGCGGGGGGAGGCAGCAGGGGCTGATGGGAAGGCGGGAATCAGAGTCCTGAGTATCAGTCCTGATGGACAGCACCTGGCGGCCGGGGACCGCTGTGGAAACCTGCGGTGAGACCTGAACACGGACGTGTGACGGGCGTGTGAGAGGCGTGTGAGAGGCGTGTGAGAGGCGTGTGAGAGGCGTGTGAGAGGCGTGTGAGAGGCGTGTGAGAGGCGTGTGAGAGGTGTGTGTGAGGCGTGTGAGAGGCGTGTGACGGGCGTGTGAGAGGCGTGTAAGACGGGCGTGTGAGAGGCGTGTGAGGGGCGTGTGAGAGGCGTGTGACGGGCGTGTGACAGGCGTGTGAGAGGCGTGTGAGAGGTGTGTGTGAGGCGTGTGAGAGGCGTGTGACGGGCGTGTGAGAGGCGTGTAAGGGGCGTGTGACGGGCGTGTGAGGGGCGTGTGAGGGGCGTGTGACGGGCGTGTGAGGAGTGTGTGAGAGGCGTGTGAGAGGCGTGTGAGGGGTGTGTGAGAGGCGTGAGGGGCGTGTGAGAGGCGTGTGACGGGCGTGTGACGGGCGTGTGAGAGGGGTGTGTGAGGCGTGTGAGAGGCGTGTGACGGGCGTGTGACGGGCGTGTGAGAGGGGTGTGTGAGGCGTGTGAGAGGCGTGTGAGAGGGGTGTGTGAGGGGTGTGTGTGAGGCGTGTGAGAGGCGTGTGAGGGGTGTGTGAGAGGCGTGTGAGAGGCGTGTGAGAGGCGTGTGAGAGGCGTGTGAGGGGTGTGTGAGAGGCGTGTGAGAGGCGTGAGGGGCGTGTGAGAGGCGTGAGGGGCGTGTGAGAGGCGTGAGGGGTGTGTGAGAGGCGTGTGAGAGGCGTGAGAGGCGTGTGAGGGGCGTGTGAGGGGTGTGTGAGAGGCGTGTGAGAGGCGTGAGAGGCGTGTGAGGGGCGTGTGAGGGGTGTGTGAGAGGCGTGTGAGGTGTGTGTGTGAGGCGTGTGACGACATGTCGGTGTTTCCGCTGCAGGATCTTCGGTCTGCAGTTTCTGGACCAGCTGGTGAAGATCGAAGCTCACGACTCGGAAGTGTTGTGTCTGGAGTTCTCCCCCACGTCCACAGGTAAGACCAGGAGACAGGTGATGACGTGGGCTCAGGTGTGACTCCTGATTGACAGCTGTCACCTGTCGTCTCAGGTGTGAAGCTGTTGGCGTCGGCCAGCAGGGATCGACTCCTCCACGTCTTCAACCTGGAGAAGAACTACAGTCTGGAACAAACTCTGAACGACCACTCGGCCTCCATCACGGCTGTGAAGTTCACAGGTAGGTGTTCGGACAACGTTGGCTTCGGTCGTGAATGTCCGCATTTGGAGGCGGAGTCAAACAGAGTTCACCTGTGTTGCAGGTGAGAGCCCGGAGGTTCGAATGGTGAGCTGTGGAGCCGACAAGAGCATCTACTTCCTGACAGCTGAGCAGGTCAGACTCACCTGCAGACGTTTCACCTGAAAACTGTTGAGTTCAGCAAAACCTCTAATTTACACGTTGATTTTTTAAATAGTTTAATTGTTGTCAGAGTCCAGCTGGGGACAGATGATGAGACGAGTAAAGCTGTGAGGTTATTTGTCCTTGTGTGTCTTTGTGGTTGTTTAATGTTTCAGTTTTGTAACTTAAAGGTTCTTTTGTTGTGTTTGTGTGCAGACGGCAGAAGGTCTGTCGTTCTCCAGGAGTCACCACGTGGTGGAGAAGACGACTCTGTACGACATGGACCTGGACCTGTCCAGGACTCACGTCGCCGTCGCCTGTCAGGACCGAAACGTCAGGTAGATCAAATATTCAGTCTGAAGTCAGAACTACGAAATGTGTTTTAAACCCAGTTCACGATTCACAATAAGCAGAAAGTGTGAATGTTTCCGTCTGAGCTGAGGAGAGTGTGTTTCAGGGTGTACAACGTGGAGACGGGGAAGCTGAAGAAGTGTTTGAAAGGCTCGTCCAGTGATGAAGGAGCTCTGCTGAAGGTAAGGAGGGAGGAGCTTATTGATGATCAGTCTGTCACGTGAAGCAGCCGAGATGAATCTTCACGCCGTGATGATGCTCCGCAGGTTCAGATGGATCCATCGGGGTCGTTCTTCGCCACCAGCTGCTCCGATAAAAACATCACCATCTTCGACTACGAGTCCGGGGAGTGTGTCGCCACCCTGTTCGGACATTCAGGTGAGTAAATCCAACACGGTGGAGTTGAGAGTTCCTCCTCAGAACCTCACAAAGTAAATCACTTCATCATTTACCTGCTGCGTTTGTTTCCTCAGAGATCGTCACCTGTATGAGGTTCAGTCAGGACTGCAGACACCTCATCTCTGTGTCCGGAGACAGGTGAGCTTCACTGACAGGTGAGCTTCACTGACAGGTGAGCTTCACTGACAGGTGAGCTTCACTGACAGGTGAGCTTCACTGACAGGTGAGCTTCACTGACAGGTGAGCTTCACTGACAGGTGAGCTTCACTGACAGGTGAGCTTCACTGACAGGTGAGCGTTGGTGATGTCAGAAGTCAGGACACGGGTGAACTCTGCTCTCTTGGTTGACTTTGTGTATCTTGTGTGTAGTTGTGTGTTTGTGTGGCGGTTGGACTCCCAGATGACCGGCACCATGAGGAAGAGGCGGAGCCTCAGAGCACCTGCAGCACCTGAACCCAGCAAACAGCTGAACATCAGGTGGGTGAGGTGCTGAAATGCCGAGTGGGCAGCTGATGTCGTGTCTGTCTGAGCTTCATGGTGTCGTTTCAGGAGGGAGACCTTCATCACCGCTCCCTCCTCTCAGCTGCCTCAGATGATGGAGGAGGAGGAGGAGGAGGTCGACCACGGGACTCCAGCCCGACTAGACTCGGCTCCTGGTGAGGAGGAGGTCTGGGGTCGAGTCAAAGGTTACCTCATTGACTTTACCTCCATTTAAAGAAGCAGTGATGCTGAAGACTCAACATTTAGTTGTTTTGGCAGCAGATAGTTTGTGTTTTAATCTTGTTGTTGTTGTTGTTGTTTCAGACGCTCAACTGCTTCAGACCAACGGAAAACTGCCCATGTGGTTCAGAAAGCTGGTCGGTCCTCCGTGCTCTTTATTTCACTCCATGACTGATCGATGAGTTTGTGGATTGATTTTCTTCCTGTTTAAGCAGGGTGAGGGCGGGGCCTCTTCAGCCGTCCAATCAGACGCTGAGCCTCGTCAGGTGCGGAGCCGGTGGACGGAGCAGCTGAACCCACTGACCATCTGCTCCAGCTTCTCCCCCAGTCCCACCAAGAGGGAAGAGGAGGACGAAGGGGAGGAGGGAGAGGAAGAGGAGGACTTCCACCCTCAGAGTCTGGAAAATGTCCTGGGAGACGAGGAGGAAGAGGAGGAGGAAGAGGTTAGTGTTCAGAACACTTCCATCAGTTTAACATGGATCTAGTCTGACTGAGTGTGACGTTCAGGTGCGGCAGACGGCAGGTGAGGACCAGAGCACCTTCATCCTTTACCCCAACATCACCTGCAGCACCTCCGACAGGTGAGGCTCACCTTCCTGCCCTTCAAAATAAAAGTCCTCTGTGTGCAGAGCTCAGAGGTCTCAGCTCCTCTCTGACGGTTTGTTTTTCAGGGAGTTTGATGTGGAGGGAGTGACAGAACCTCAGCTGGCTCTCACCCAGCTGGAGGTCAAGGGTCAGGGGGCGGAGCCTGTGTGGAGCACCCAGCTGAGTCCAGACTCCGCCTGCTCCGACGGGTCGGCAGGAAGTCTGGAGCAGCAGCATGACGCAGGTCAGAAACAAAACATCAGTCACAGAACAACTGTTTCAACGTCTCAATTCTGAAGATCCTGAAGTAGTTGAGTCCTTTAAATTCAGGGTTGAAACATTTTCTGTCAGGATCCTCCTAAAATGAAATTTACTGAGTTTTGTTTTTGTCAAAATTCCCAGATTTGTTATTCTTGGAAAACAAATTCAAGAAAAGTTCTTCTTGAATTTAATTCTTAAATTAATCATTTGATAATTTGTATCACAGTTTGGATACAACGTGTTTTAAGGTGCTCCTTACATTCCTCTTAATAATAACAACAATAATATTAATAGATTTTATTTATGAGTATGAGGCTGATTTACAGGTTGAAATTATCAAAATGAACACAATGAAAATAAAAGTTACACAACATGAATCATTATTAATGCTTCTGCAAATGATTATTTCATTCTTTTCATTTTCTATTACCTATTAATATATTCCTCCTCATCCTCAGACACAGACTCTCTGAGTCAGGGCAGTTCTTCGGGTAGTTTGGGTCTGGAGGACGACGAGGACCGCATCTCTCTGAGGAACCACTTCGACACTCTGTCCTGCAGTGGGACCGACGGTGGGGCGCTCTTCATCGCTCTTCATCTTCAATCGTAACTCTGCCGTCTCCTGGCTCTGACTGCTGTCTGACCTTTGACCTTCCAGAGAAGTTCGACACAGACCTGAGGACTTTGCAGCCTCCAGAGGAGAAACACTTCCTGAATCCCCGACTCAGCATCTCCACCCGCTTCCTGTCCCGCTTCCAGGACAGAATCAGGTCCACTTACCCACAATCCTCGGCAGCTGTGAGGGACAGGAATGAAGCTGTGACCTCAAGGCAACTGTATGGGTCCCCATTATGACCGCAGGTGACTGAGTGAGTCTGGTGGTAGTTGTCATGGCAATAATGGATGATTTCTGCTGTTGTAGGGCGTGTCTGAACAGAGCTCCGCCTCCTGCCTCCATCCCGACCAGGATCTCTGAGGAGAGCAACATAAGCAACACATCGGTACACAAACACACCTGAAACACAATAAACACACCTGAAACACAATAAACACACCTGAAACACAATAAACACACCTGAAACACAATAAACACACCTGAAACACACTAAACACACCTGAAACACAATAAACACACCTGAAACACACTAAACACACCTGAAACACAAACACACCTGAAACACACTAAACACACCTGAAACACAATAAACAAACACAATAAACTGAAACACACTAAACACACCTGAAACACAATAAACACGCACACTGAAACACAATAAACACGCCTGAAACACACTAAACACACCTGAAACACACTAAACACACCTGAAACACAATAAACACACCTGAAACACACTAAACACACCTGAAACACAATAAACACAAACACAATAAACACACCTGAAACACACTAAACACGCCTGAAACACAATAAACACGCCTGAAACACACTAAACACACCTGAAACACACTAAACACACCTGAAACACACTAAACACACCTGAAACACACTAAACACACCTGAAACACAATAAACACGCCTGAAACACAATAAACACGCCTGAAACACACTAAACACACCTGAAACACAATAAACACGCCTGAAACACAATAAACACACCTGAAACACACTAAACACACCTGAAACACACTAAACACACCTGAAACACAATAAACACACCTGAAACACAATAAACACACCTGAAACACAATAAACACGCCTGAAACACAATAAACACGCCTGAAACACACTAAACACACCTGAAACACACTAAACACACCTGAAACACAATAAACACACCTGAAACACACTAAACACACCTGAAACACAATAAACACGCCTGAAACACAATAAACACGCCTGAAACACACCTGAAACACACTAAACACACCTGAAACACAAACACACCTGAAACACAATAAACACGCCTGAAACACACTAAACACGCCTGAAACACAATAAACACACCTGAAACACACTAAACACACCTGAAACACACTAAACACACCTGAAACACAAACACACCTGAAACACAATAAACACGCCTGAAACACAATAAACACACCTGAAACACAATAAACACGCCTGAAACACAAACACGCCTGAAACACAATAAACACGCCTGAAACACAAACACACCTGAAACACACTAAACACACCTGAAACACAATAAACACGCCTGAAACACAATAAACACACCTGAAACACAATAAACACGCCTGAAACACACTAAACACACCTGAAACACACTAAACACACCTGAAACACACTAAACACGCCTGAAACACACCTGAAACACAATAAACACACCTGAAACACACTAAACACACCTGAAACACACTAAACACACCTGAAACACAAACACACCTGAAACACAATAAACACGCCTGAAACACAATAAACACACCTGAAACACAATAAACACGCCTGAAACACAATAAACACGCCTGAAACACAATAAACACACCTGAAACACAATAAACACGCCTGAAACACAATAAACACACCTGAAACACACTAAACACACCTGAAACACAATAAACACACCTGAAACACACTAAACACACCTGAAACACACTAAACACACCTGAAACACAAACACACCTGAAACACACTAAACACACCTGAAACACAAACACACCTGAAACACAATAAACACGCCTGAAACACAAACACACCTGAAACACAATAAACACGCCTGAAACACAAACACACCTGAAACACAATAAACACACCTGAAACACAATGAACACGCCTGAAACACAAACACACCTGAAACACAATAAACACGCCTGAAACACACTAAACACACCTGAAACACAAACACACCTGAAACACAATAAACACGCCTGAAACACACTAAACACACCTGAAACACAAACACACCTGAAACACAATAAACACACCTGAAACACACTAAACACACCTGAAACACAAACACACCTGAAACACAATAAACACGCCTGAAACACAATAAACACACCTGAAACACAATAAACACGCCTGAAACACAAACACACCTGAAACACAATAAACACGCCTGAATCACAAACACACCTGAAACACAATAAACACACCTGAAACACAATAAACACGCCTGAAACACAATAAACACACCTGAAACACACTAAACACACCTGAAACACAATAAACACACCTGAAACACACTAAACACACCTGAAACACACTAAACACGCCTGAAACACACCTGAAACACAATAAACACACCTGAAACACAATAAACACACCTGAAACACACTAAACACACCTGAAACACAATAAACACACCTGAAACACAATAAACACGCCTGAAACACACTAAACACACCTGAAACACACTAAACACACCTGAAACACAATAAACACGCCTGAAACACACTAAACACACCTGAAACACACTAAACACACCTGAAACACAATAAACACACCTGAAACACACTAAACACACCTGAAACACAATAAACACGCCTGAAACACAATAAACACGCCTGAAACACACCTGAAACACACTAAACACACCTGAAACACAAACACACCTGAAACACAATAAACACGCCTGAAGCACAATAAACACGCCTGAAACACACTAAACACACCTGAAACACACCTGAAACACACTAAACACACCTGAAACACACTGAACACGCCTGAAACACACTAAACACGCCTGAAACACACTAAACACGCCTGAGTGTAAGTCTGTTTGTCTTCAGGTGATGTCGGAGTCGAGCAGCGACGTCGTCTCCATGTCGACTCAGAGAGGAAACGGGAGCTGTGACGGCGGTGAGTCGGCAGTTTCTTGTTTTTTTATCGGCTGCTTTTTAAATGACTCGCAGAAATAAATGTAACCTCCAAACAGGAAGTCAGTGTTGATAAGATAAACCTGAAACTGGTTTGACTCACGTGAAGCGCCTCCTGTTAAAAGTCCCTCAGAAACGAAAGTGTTACATGTTTGATTTGTTTTTTTGGTTCCTCTGAGACATCTTAAATACAAAACGTTCATAATTACAGAAACAGCTGACAGCATCCCTCCAGCTGTCTGTCTCACACACACACACACACACACACACACACACACACACACACACACACACACACACACACACACACACACACACACACACACAGTCAGACCAGTTGAACCAGAGTTCCTCAGAGGCTCCATGATGCTTCCCTGAGGGACGCCGCCCACCTGCTCCTCTAAACTCCTGCTGGACCACCGCCGGTGCAACAACAACAGCAGTGTGTGTGTGTATGTGTGCGACCACAGTGAGGCGCCACCACTCAGACCAACCCAGACGAGCTTCCTGTTCAATTTCCCATCAGCCGTGGCGTCGCCCACCACGCCGACTACACACCATGTGTTTCGTCCAGTGCAGGAAGTTGCTGGGAGGTGTGTCTGCGTGGGTTGTCGTACACACACCGGGTGTTTAGGTGTTTCTCTTCTCGAGGTTAAAGGTCACTGAGGTTGTTTTGAATATTCTGGTCTGTTTAGGTGGGATTACTCTCGAACTATTGTTATGTAATGTCATCGTCCTGAAACAGAATCCCATCTGGTCAGAGGTCACCTCGTGTCGCTGTGGGAACTTTTTCAAAACTTAATTTTCTCCTTGAATCTCTTTGAAGTCCCGCCCCTCTTCAGCTCTGACATCATTCTTCTTCTTTAACCAATCAGATGTCACCTCCAACACTGTGACGGCCCACAACAGCAGTGCAGTGTCTTCAGTCCAGCAGGGGACGTCTCGGCTGGGATACCTGGGAACCACAGCCAGCTCCAGGGCCAAACTGAGCCTGGACACCCCCACCCTCACCTCCACCTCCACCCAGGTGGAGAACAAGGAGGACCTCTGCCCCTCCTCAGACCCCACGTCTGCAGCCACCCCCCCGCTGTCCGCTGGTCTGGAACTGCACAGCACCGAAGCCGAAGCCCATCTGGACCGGATCAGCAGGTAACACCTGGTCCCACGATGGGCCGCAAACAAAACACACACACATATATATATATATATATATATATATATATATATATATATATATATATATAATATTTAATGTATTAAGTCGTTATACTTTCAGGAAGTTGTAATAGTCTGTAAAAAAAAACCTAAATCGACAGTTGAGAAAATTGTCGTAATTAAATCAATCAATCAATTTCACCTGATTTGCATTTTATTTCATCTTGTCAGCCAGCAGGTGTTGGCCACGCCCTCTCAGGTGACGTCACAGGGCGGAGTCGGCAGGTTGAGCGTCGGCAGCGTCGAAGAGACGCCAAGCAATGAAAACCAAACACTCATCCAGAGCCCCGCCCCCTCGACCCCGCCCACCACGTCTGAGGTCAGCACCTGCTCCGCCACTACGTCAGCGGACAGTCGAGGACGGTCGAGGACGGATCCAGGTAACGGCGGCCGTCGTCCCCGAGAACCTCTGATATCATGTTTATACTCTAAGAATATATTAGAATATATCTTTGAACTTTTTCATGTCGCACTTGTTTTTCTCCTAAAACTTTCTCCAACTTTTAAAATGTTAAAAAAAAATTAAACAAATTTCTTTGATTAATATTTCAGATATTTTCTCAAAAGTATTTAAAAATATGAAGATTTTTTTTTTTTTTTTTTTTTTTAATGTCTTTAAATATTATAGCTAACTTTTTTTTTCTTTTTTATACATTTGGACTTTTTCCCTAAAATCTTTTATACTTTTTCTCACAATATTTTGAGAAATTTCACTTTTCAAAAATATTTTTGTTTTTTTCCCAGAAATATTCGTTTGATTTTCCGACTTCTGCTCTGATCCCTTCGTCATTTTTCTTTTTCTGGTTTTGGTATCAGACGTGTCTTCTGGAGCTGATTCCTTCGTCACCGCCCCGCCCACCTCTTGCTCCTCCCCTCTATCAGAAAGACTCCACCCCCCCCAGACAGGTAACTTCCTGTACAGTTCCTGTGACACCGTCAGGTGTTCGGACTCCTGGTCACATTGGACAGATCGTTGCTGTAGCGCCCCCCTCAGGATAGACTGTAAGAACAGTTATTATTCTGCAGGTTCAGGTGGAGGTGAGGATGAGGATGAAGAGTCGGTTAGTCTGCAGGAGTGTCAGCAGGTCGCCAACGAGCTGAGACAGACGGCGAGGCGAGCCGTGCGTTTCTACCAGCAGGTTCGATACCGACTTCCTGTTTCTGTTCACGTCAGAAACTGTTTTTCTGCTCAAAGTATAACTGAACTTTTCTCTTCATATTCTTCATCAAAATATTTTTACTTTTAAAAGAACTTTACAACTTTTTCATTTAGGATTTCCACTTTATGTATTAATATATTATATATTATGAAATGTTTATATTTTCCCCCTAAAATATGACTTTAACTGTTTTTAATTAGATAAAATTAATTTTTGAATTTTTTTGAAAATACTTCTTTGATGGGTTTTTTTTTCATATATATTTTTGCAGTATCAAACATTTTCTGGTGACGTGACATTATGATAGTTTTTTACTTTATGTTGTGAATTTTTCTTTCTCACATTTTAATGTTACTCTCATAATGTGGCTTTTTTTAAATTTATTTTTTTACTTTTTTGGCCTTCTGATACTTTTTCTCTTTTTTAAAACTTCTAATTTTCTACTTTCTGTAATTTTGTGAACTTTTCTCAGTTTTCTGACGTTATGGAAGATGTTTATATTTTGCTTCTATTGTCAGAATGTCTTTTTTCTCGTACGTTTTCTCCGCCGGTGTCGTTAAACCCGTTTTGCGTCTCTGATGCAGCTCGGCGGTTCTGGACGCCGTCTCCAGATGTCGTCCGTCCTGCAGGAGGCGTTTGGTGTCGTTCAGTCTGAGCTGCAGGCGGTGCTGGGGGGGGCGGTGCTCGGTGGGGCGGGCGGACGCAGCGGCGGCGCCCCCTCTGGTCAGCCGGAGGACGACGGGACGATGTCGCTGCTGGAGAGGTACTCGGAGCTGCTGGTCCAGATGACCCAGAACAAACTGAACCGGATGTGAAGCAGGTCGCCGTACGGAGGCTGAAAGAGGACAAACTTCTGTCTGAAACAGAAACTGAAGCTTCATCCAGCAGATATTAAAACATCAGTGTTAAACTCGATGCACCTTATGTTTGTTTTTATGACAGCAACGTGTTTTATTTGAATTTTAAATCACCTTCACTGTTTGTACAGAAACTGTAGTTTTATGTGTCTTAATAAATGTTCAATGAGTCTCCGATTTCTTGTTTATATTCTTATTGAATTTTATATTTATTTTCTTGTAAAAATGTCTTTTATAAATAATTAAACATGAAATCAGAACCTCGGAAGCTGCCAATGATTATTTATAGAAAAGAATAAATGTTCCTTTATGTTTCAGATGCAATTTAAAAGTCTTTAAAAGTTAATGGACTTTTCTGAAAACTATCTGCCTCCAAAACATTTTTAAATCAAAAGTAAAAGTTTGGTTTGACTGAGCTGCTGTGAGGCTGAAAAATATACTCTGAACCAAAGTCCGTTCAGAAAATGGCCGATTTTTGATGAAGCTGTCAATTTAAAAAAAAAAAATCACTAAAAGCCTAAAAGTGCTTTTTCTTCCAGAATAAATGTTGACGTCTTCAGGTGAGCCTTTGGGGGCGTGTCCTGCACGGTGTGCTGGTTTTTGCTCCTCGACTCATAGGAGGGAGAGCTCAGAGCGGGCTGTGATTGGCGGAGAGCCCCGGCAGCTGGCTGCGTCAGCCCCGCCCACCGTCAGTGACGAACGTGAAAACAAAAAAGTTTTTTTTTTTTTTAAACGGCAAAACAGACAAACACCACAGAAGAAGAAACCAACTTCACAAACAGGCGTGATGGCGGCGGCCGGAAGAACCGGAGCTCCGGCACGGAGCTCTCTGTGACATCAGGCCGGTCTGTGAGCGTCTGTCAGCGGGGAGCAGCATGAAGCCGACGCCCGCAGAGTCATGACGGATCCAGCCGGAGTGTCGCAGCGGAGCGGCCGGCTCCTGGCCCCGGGAGGCGGCGGCAGGTCGGCGGAGACCTGGAAGGGACACATCGTCCGTCAGCTGAAGCACCGAGACGTGAGCCAGCACGTGATGTTCCAGGACCTGATCCGCGTCTGTACGACGACCGAGTGCAAGTTTTTCCCTTTTGAAGCCACAAGTCAACGCCGAGCCAAACTCCATTCAAAGATCTGTCAATTTAAGAGTTTACCAAACAAAAGGCTGGGCGTCGTTTCACTGGTCTCTTGAATCACGAACAGAAACAATAATAGGACATTTTTTGAATGGAGTTTGGTGCATTGAAATCCGGACTTTTTGTTGTCGTTAGAAACACGTGCACAAACCAAGCTAGCATGCAAACACGCGTTCAGTCTGGACTCCTGATGGATTGAAGGAGCCGAACTCCGCTGACTAAACCTCCGCTTTCTGACCGTGATCACAATGATGTCAAACTCTCCATTCAAAACCAAAGAAAGAATGAGAAAATGTCAAGTCAAGACTCGTTCAACAAGTCACAACCAAATACCACATACATTATATCAACCAGACTCCGTTTGAAAATCTGCTTATTTCAACATCTTTATGTCATAACTAAAACTTGTTCTAGTATTCAGATATGAATCTCAACCAGCACAAACTAATATCTTTTCAATGGAGTTTGGTTCAGAGAAATCCGTCCTACTAGAAATGCACACACAAAATAAACACAGTTCAACCAAACCATTCAACTTCTCAGTTTAATGTTTTCATCCCTGAAATAAAAACTCCAAAAACAATCAAAGGTTTTCTGAGGGAGGTTTGGTTGGGAGAAATCCTGCCCTTCTTCATATGCAATAAATACATCAATCTAAAAACAAAACAGAAGTTTATTGTTAAGATTCCTGTGAAGTCCGATTTTTTTTAAATGATCCAAAACTCAAAATAAAATCTGAAAAACGGAGAGTTTGGTTCAGAGCAACGTCGCCTGGTGTCACACCTGAAATCACCGCAATTCAAAGTGTTATTGCGGTAGAGACTGTAAAGTATGTTTCAGATGGTGGTGAGCCAAACTCCATTTTAAAATCTACAAGTTTAAATTAACAGTTTGCTGTAAACTGTGAGCCTGAAATCACAGCACCTACAGGAAAATGACGTGTTTTTTTAATGGAGTCTGGCTGGTAACTCCTCACATGAAGTAAGTGTTTGAAATCTGACGATCGGTGAACAGCGACTTCCTTCATGTTGTTGACATTCTTTAGCAGGAAGTTGTCAGAAAGCTGAACCACACTTTGCTCCACTTCCTCTGAAGAGTGACTCATGTGGGACGGATGATGGTTTAACATCTCAGACATCACGCAAATCATTTTCCTGCTCAAAATTCAAACCAGTTTTACCCCAAAGACAAAGAATAAAGTGTGACTCTTTAATAGGTCAAATTTTGAGTGGAGTTTGGTGGAGTAATGTCGGCCTACTCAAAGATCATGTCTAAATAATTTACGTTTCTATGAAATAAAGCCAATAAATCCAGAAAGACACTAAATTAAATTAGAAATGTAACATGAGGATTAAGATTTGAATCTGTCAGATTTTGAATGGAGTTTGGTGGGACTTTGACCTTGAAGCTAACGTTAGCATCTTGATTTAGATCAAAGATCTCTAGTCAGTTTTTAATTGAATTCAATGATTTTTTATTTGCGTTTGTGTTCTTTCAGAATAAAGTCTGCACATTTTTATACGTCATAGTTGTTAACAGTTAATTCTTTATTTTATTTAAGACTTTATTTTGAAATCCAGACTGGTTCTGGTTCCTCTGACTCCCGTTTCTGTTCTCAGACACTCGACTGCTGGAGAAGACCAGTCTGACCAAAGGACTGCTGAGCTGCTCCGCCAGGTGACTCACCTGAGCTCACCTGAGCTCCACCAGCTGACCTCTGACCTCTGACCTGGAGGCGTTTGGGTGTGTGAGAATGCTGAGGTGTGTTTGTTTTGTGTGTCCAGACGTCCCTCCGCCGACGGCAGCAGGTCGCTCTCGTCTCTGCTGCAGCAGAACGAGCAGCTGAAGACGAGGACCGGAGAGGTGAGGACACGCCGCTGTTCTCCTGTTGACCTGCAGGTGGCGCTGACTCAGCAGCAGAGCAGTGAGGGGCGGAGCCACGGCAGGACAGGTTCTCTGAGAGGACGGTTCTCTGTTCCGTGTTTCTGTGGTGGAACCTCGAAACAGGAACATTAAATCTGTAGATAAACTGTCAGTCACAATCACATGACCACTTGACATTCAGGCCCCGCCCCCCTCTGTGTGTCGTTCCAGCTGGCCTATCAGGTGGTGGAGCTGCAGCAGCAGATTAAGATCAAAGAATGTGTTTTGGACAAGCAGCATTCCAGGTGAGAGACACACCTGAACTAGAACCAGAACTAGAACCGGTCCGCTCAGCTGGGAGACGCTGAGCGACGAGGACACGTCTCAGGACACGTCTCAGGACGCGTCTGAGGACACGTCCGAGGACATTATTATTTATTTCCTAGAAATATTCGGTATTAATCAGTCAGAATTCTCTGAAAAACTATTTGAGAAAAAAATCAGATTAATGTGAAACTCATATTTAGATTTTTACCCAAAAATGTTTCAGACATTTTCCCAAATTGTTTTAAGATATACATTTTTTTTTTCACTCCTGATATTCTGGTTATGATTTTCGATAAAAGCTGAAGTGTTTGTCGGAGGTTCGTCTCTGAGACCGTTTGAACTGTCGTCTCCTCAGACTGACGGAGGACGAGCAGCGGCTGGCGGGTGCGTTGGATTCCCGTCAGGAGCTGCAGAAGCAGGTGGAGCAGCGGCAGGAGCAGAACGGGGCGCTGAAGAACGAGTACGACGTCCTGCTGGAGCGGCGGAGACGGGCGGAGACGAGACTCCGCGAGGAGAAGTTGAGAGAGGGACACCTGCTGGAGGACATGATACACCTGAAGCAGCAGGCCGCCGCCCGCATGAACACCCGCAACGAGCGGCGCTCCAGGTACCTGAACACACCTCACACCTGTCCCTCTCACACACACACACACACACACACACACACACACACACACACACACACACACACACACACACACACACACACACACACACACACACACACACACACACACACACCTGTCCCACACACACACACACACACACACACACACCTGTCCCTCACACACACCTGTCCCTCACACACACACACACACACACACACACACACACACACACACACACACACACACACACACACACACACACACACACACACACACTGTCCCTCACACACACACCTGTCACACACACACACACACACACACACACACACACAACACACACACACACACACACACACACACACACACACACACACACACACACACACACACACACACACACACACACACACACTCACACACACCTGTCCCTCACACACACACACCTGTTCAGGACCCTGAAGCAGGTAAATGTTTCACAGTTTGTGATGTTAATGTTTTTTTCAGAGCTCGAGCAGCGAACCTGCAGAAGGAGCTGCAGACTGCTGCCAGGTCAAAGGTCACTTTAGACAGGTGAGATTCTGATGATGTCATCGCACTCTTAATTACCTCCTTTAAAGATGACGATGATGCTGCTGATGATGATGATGATGTGATGATGATGCTGGTGATGATGATGATGATGATGATGATGATGATGATGATGATGATGATGTGATGATGATGATGATGATGCTGATGATGTGATGATGATGCTGGTGATGATGATGATGATGATGATGATGCTGATGATGCTGATGATGATGATGATGTGATGATGATGATGATGATGATGATGATGCTGGTGATGATGCTGATGATGATGATGATGTGATTATGATGATGCTGATGATGATGATGATGATGCTGGTGATGATGATGATGAAGAAGCTGTTTGTTGTAGCTCCAGCGCTCCAACCTCCAGGTCGACGTCTCCGAAGAAGGAGAACGAGGACGCGTCGACAGAGCGGCGGCGTGCTCGGCTGTTCCGGTCAGCGTCGGTGACGTCACCGCGGATCTTCTCCTCCTTCAAGGAGCTGTTCGAGTGAGTCTCCGGGCGGGTTCTCTGGACAACGTCTCGCAGCCGGAGAACGTTTGTTTGTGGAGACGTTCCAGAGAGTGAATGGATGAATGTGTGTATGATGTCAGCAGGAAGAGGCGGGGCCACTCGGTGTGCAGTCTGGAGGAGAATCTGGTTCTTCCTGTCAGGATCTGTGTCTCGGCCAGAGTCCCTGCTAGGGCTCTGCAAGTCCTGGTAACACACACACAGTTAAATCATCCAGCGTTTAACCACAGAGACACTGCAGGACTTAAACCCACCTCCCCCTCCCCACCCCCAGGAGGCCCACGAGCAGGGCATTAACGCGGTGCGGTTCAGCTCCAGCTCCGACCTGCTGGCAACCGGAGGAACCGACCGAGTCATCAAACTGTGGGAAGTCCGAGCAGGTAAACGACCTCAGATCGGCATCTCTATCGTTCAATGTTGTTTGTTGATGTGTTGTGACCTCACTGATGATGTCATCAGGCTCGCTGACTCACAGAGCGACTCTGGACGGCAGCACGGAGGGCATCACCTGCATCGAGTTCGACCCCATGGTGAGTAGAAACCTAAAATACACAGGTTAAAGTAACACTGCGATGTTTTACGGTACGATGTGTTACGGTACGATGTGTTACGGTGCGATGTGTTACGGTACGATGTTTTACGGTACGATGTTTTACGGTGCGATGTGTTACGGTACGATGTTTTACGGTGCGATGTTTTACGGTGCGATGTTTTACGGTGCGATGTTTTACGGTACGATGTTTTACGGTACGATGTTTTACGGTGCGATGTTTTACGGTGCGATGTTTTACGGTGCGATGTTTTACGGTACGATGTTTTACGGTGCGATGTTTTACGGTGCGATGTTTTACGGTACGATGTGTTACGGTACGATGTTTTACGGTGCGATGTTTTACGGTGCGATGTTTTACGGTACGATGTTTTACGGTGCGATGTGTTACGGTACGATGTGTTACGGTACGATGTGTTGAAGTGTGTTTGACAGATGAATGTTTTACAGTGTAATGTTTTACTTTTTGTACGGCGACGTTCGGCTTTCAGGGTTCGAGGATCCTCGCAGCGTCGTACGATAAGTCGGCATTGTTGTGGCGGCTAGATGACTCCGTTCCCAAGGTAACCACGTCAACCCACTGACACCAGCAGCTAAATATCTTCAGTTAAATGATATTAAATCTGTCCGTCCGTCTGTCTGTCTGTCTCTGTCTGTCTCTCTGTCCGTCTGTCCCCCTGTCTCTCTCTCTGTCTGTCTGTCTGTCTCTCTGTCTGTCTGTCTGTCTCTCAGGTGACTCTCACAGGTCACAGGAGGAAGGTAACAGCAGCGAGGTTCAGCAGTTTCCTCCACCAGGTGGTGACAGGAAGTGCGGACCGAACCGTGCGACTGTGGGACCTGCACAGAGCTGCCTGTGAGTCACAGTCCATACTTGCTGCTGATTGGCTGAGCAGGCGTTGGTTAACGTGGAGCGTGTATTTAAAGCAGACTCTGTCCCTGCAGGTGTGCAGTTAGCTGAAGTGGCGTCGTACGTCAGTGACCTGGTCTGTTCAGAGAACTGCATCATCAGCGGACACTACGACTGCAAGATCAGGGTCTGGGACTCCAGGTGAACCTTCACATCACTTCATTTACGTTCAATTCATTCATCACTTCATTTACCTTCACTTCATTTACCACTTCATTTACCTTCACTTCATTCATCACTTCATTTACCTTCACTTCATTCATCACTTCATTTACCTTCATTTCATTCATCACTTCATTTACCTTCACTTCATTTACCTTCACTTCATTCATCACTTCATTTCCCTTCACTTCATTCATCACTTCATTTACCTTCACTTCATTTACCTTCACTTCATTTACCACTTCATTTACCTTCACTTCATTCATCACTTCATTTACCTTCACTTCATTCATCACTTCATTTACCTTCATTTCATTCATCACTTCATTCATCACTTCATTTACCTTCACTTCATTCATCACTTCATTTACGTTCACTTCATTCATCACTTCATTCATCACTTAATTTACCTCCACTTCATTTCCCTTCACTTCATTCATCACTTCATTCATCACCTCATTTCCCTTCACTTCATTCATCACTTCATTTACCTTCACTTCATTTACCTTCACTTCATTCATCACTTCATTTACCTTCACTTCATTCATCACTTCATTTACCTTCACTTCATTTACCACTTCATTTACCTTCTAAGCAAACCGTGTCCCTCCTTCACCACATCACAGCCTCACTTCTTCACTCTTTCACCACTTCACTTCCTTCCTGTCACTCAGTAGAATCTCCTCTGGCTGTAATCTAGAGCCTATGAAGCTTCTCATTTGTTTCCACGGCGACTCCCCATCTCCTTGTTACCTAGCAGCAGCTCAGCTCACAGGACGCAGAGTCTGAACCACCAGATGATTGACAGCTCTGTCCTCCAAACAGTACAAAGTAAATCAAACAGATTGACTTTAGATCAAACTCAGAGTTTAAATATCTGTTAGTGAGTGACATCATGATCATCCTGTTCTCTGATTGGTCGGCACACTCCTGAAAGTTTTGGATGTTTCATTTTACCATCAAATGTTTAAAAAAAAAACGTTTAAGTTAAAACAGAAAAGATTTTTTTTTTTTTTTATCCACTGAGAAAAACACATCAGGAATTTAAAATAAAGTAAGAACCGAACCTAAACAATGGAATGTGTCGGGTCAATAAAGTTGATCAGGTGGTCTCCTGGTGTTCAGAGCGGTGAGCTGCGTTCAGGAACTTCCTGCTCGGGGGAAAGTCACCTCGCTGGACCTCAGCTCGGACCACCGCCAGCTGCTCAGCTGTTGCCGTGACGACTGCCTCCAGCTGGTTGACCTGAGGAGGTGGAGCAACGACCGCATGTGCTTCAGGTAGAACGGATAGACTGTTTGTTATTGATCGACGTATTGATTAATCAATGTATTGATTGGTTGATCGATGTATCGATTGGTTGATTGATGGATATATTGATTGACGGATGTATCGATTGGTTGATTGATGGATATATTGATTGACGGATGTATTGATTAATGGATGTATTGATTGACAGGTGTATTGATTGATGGATGTATTGATTGACAGATGTATTGATTGATGGATGTGTTGATTGACAGATGTATTGATTGTGTTTGTCTCAGAGCTGACGGGTTTAAATGTGGCAGCGACAGCACCAAAGCTGTGATCAGGTGAGTCTGAACATCAATGATATCTTCTAAAGTAAACACTTATTTCATTATTGATTATTTAGTATTCATTCCATAAAATGTGTCGACTGAACAACAGTACGTTTTTTAGGCCTGTTTTAGACCCGTTTTAGGCCTGTTTTAGACCTGTTTTAGACCTGTTTTAGACCCGTTTTAGACCCGTTTTAGACCCGTTTTAGGCCTGTTTTAGGCCTGTTTTAGACCCGTTTTAGGCCTGTTTTAGACCCGTTTTAGACCCGTTTTAGACCCGTTTTAGACCTGTTTTAGACCTGTTTTAGACCCGTTTTAGACCCGTTTTAGGCCTGTTTTAGGCCTGTTTTAGACCTGTTTTAGGCCCGTTTTAGGCCTGTTTTAGACCTGTTTTAGACCTGTTTTAGACCCGTTTTAGGCCCGTTTTAGGCCTGTTTTAGACCCGTTTTAGGCCCGTTTTAGACCTGTTTTTGGCCAGTTTTAGGCCTGTTTTAGACCCGTTTTAGACCTGTTTTAGACCTGTTTTAGGCCTGTTTTAGACCTGTTTTAGACCTGTTTTAGGCCTGTTTTAGATGTTTTAGGCCCGTTTTAGACCCGTTTTAGACCTGTTTTGGCCCGTTTTAGACCTGTTTTAGGCCTGTTTTAGGCCTGTTTTAGACCTGTTTTAGACCCGTTTTAGACCTGTTTTAGACCTGTTCTAGGCCTGTTTTAGACCTGTTTTAGGCCCGTTTTAGGCCCGTTTTAGACCTGTTTTAGGCCCGTTTTAGACCTGTTTGAGGCCTGTTTTAGGCCCGTTTTAGACCCGTTTTAGACCCGTTTTAGAACTGTTTTTGGCCGGTTTTAGGCCTGTTTTAGGCCCGTTTTAGACCTGTTTTAGACCCGTTTTAAACCTGTTTTAGACCCGTTTTAGACCTGTTTTAGGCCTGTTTTAGACCTGTTTTAGGCCCGTTTTAGACCTGTTTTAGACGTGTTTTAGGCCCGTTTTAGACCTGTTTTAGGCCTGTTTTAGGCCCGTTTTAGACCTGTTTTTGGCCGGTTTTAGGCCTGTTTTAGGCCCGTTTAAGACCTGTTTTAGACCCGTTTTAGACCTGTTTTGGCCCGTTTTAGACCTGTTTTAGGCCTGTTTTAGACCTGTTTTAGGCCTGTTTTAGACCTGTTTTAGACCCGTTTTAGACCTGTTTTAGACCTGTTTTAGGCCCGTTTTAGGCCCGTTTTAGACCTGTTTTAGGCCCGTTTTAGACCTGTTTGAGGCCTGTTTTAGGCCCGTTTTAGACCTGTTTTAGACCCGTTTTAGGCCCGTTTTAGAACTGTTTTTGGCCGGTTTTAGGCCTGTTTTAGGCCCGTTTTAGACCTGTTTTAGACCCGTTTTAGACCTGTTTTAGACCCGTTTTAGACCTGTTTTAGGCCTGTTTTAGACCTGTTTTAGGCCCGTTTTAGACCTGTTTTAGGCCTGTTTTAGACCTGTTTTAGGCCCGTTTTAGACCTGTTTTTGGCCGGTTTTAGGCCCGTTTTAGGCCCGTTTAAGACCTGTTTTAGACCCGTTTTAGACCGGTTTTAGACCTGTTTTAGGCCCGTTTTAGACCTGTTTTAGGCCTGTTTTAGACCTGTTTTAGGCCCGTTTTAGGCCTGTTTTAGACCTGTTTTAGACCCGTTTTAGGCCTGTTTTAGACCTGTTTTAGGCCCGTTTTAGGCCTGTTTTAGACCTGTTTTAGACCCGTTTTAGGCCCGTTTTAGGCCTGTTTTAGACCCGTTTTAGGCCCGTTTTAGACCCGTTTTTGGCCAGTTTTAGGCCTGTTTTAGGCCCGTTTTAGACCTGTTTTAGACCCGTTTTAGACCTGTTTTAGACCCGTTTTAGACCTGTTTTAGGCCTGTTTTAGACCTGTTTTAGGCCTGTTTTAGACCTGTTTTAGACCTGTTTTAGGCCTGTTTTAGATCTGTTTTAGGCCCGTTTTAGACCCGTTTTAGACCTGTTTTGGCCCGTTTTAGACCTGTTTTAGGCCTGTTTTAGACCTGTTTTAGACCCGTTTTAGACCTGTTTTAGACCTGTTCTAGGCCTGTTTTAGACCTGTTTTAGGCCCGTTTTAGGCCCGTTTTAGACCTGTTTTAGGCCCGTTTTAGACCTGTTTGAGGCCCGTTTTAGGCCCGTTTTAGACCCGTTTTAGACCTGTTTTTGGCCTGTTTTAGGCCCGTTTTAGACCTGTTTTAGACCCGTTTTAGACCTGTTTTAGGCCTGTTTTAGACCTGTTTTAGGCCCGTTTTAGACCTGTTTTAGACCTGTTTTAGACCTGTTTTAGGCCTGTTTTAGACCTGTTTTAGGCCCGTTTTAGGCCCGTTTTAGACCTGTTTTTGGCCGGTTTTAGGCCTGTTTTAGGCCCGTTTAAGACCTGTTTTAGGCCTGTTTTAGACCTGTTTTAGGCCCGTTTTAGGCCCGTTTTAGACCTGTTTTAGACCCGTTTTAGACCTGTTTTAGACCTGTTTAGACCTGTTTTAGGCCTGTTTTAGGCCCGTTTTTTTGGCCTGTTTTAGACCCTGTTTTAGGCCTGTTTTAGGCCTGTTTTAAGCCTTTTGGCCTGTTTTGGAGACCTGTTTTAGACCTTTTTAGGACCCGTTTTAGACCTGTTTTAGGCCTGTTTTAGACCTGTTTTAGGCCCGTTTTAGGCCCGTTTTAGACCTGTTTTTGGCCGGTTTTAGGCCTGTTTTAGGCCCGTTTAAGACCTGTTTTAGGCCTGTTTTAGACCTGTTTTAGGCCCGTTTTAGGCCCGTTTTAGACCTGTTTTAGACCCGTTTTAGACCTGTTTTAGACCTGTTTAGACCTGTTTTAGGCCTGTTTTAGGCCCGTTTTAGACCTGTTTTTGGCCTGTTTTAGGCCTGTTTTAGGCCTGTTTTAGACCTGTTTTAGGCCTGTTTTAGGCCTGTTTTGGACTATCCTGTTAGTAACTGACTACAAAGAGTCAGAACCAGACAGTAACCGAGGCTGACCACGCTGACTTGAGCCCGTAGGACTGCTGTCGTCTCAGCGACTCCTCTGGGTGAAATAACAATGTTGGCAGAGCTCCCGCTGACACGTCCAATCAAAACACTGAGCGAGATAAAAATAGAGAGGGGGGGGGGACAAGATACTGTGTGGTTCATTTTCTGCAGTTTCCATGACGACAGCAGGACCGGGAAGCTTTGTGTGTGTTCAGCTCTCTGAGTGAAACACTGAATATATAAATGTGTTTCAGTCGGTTCCCTGCTGGTTCCACACAGAACCTGTGATGAGCAGCTGGCAGATGGTCTCTGGAGGACGTTCACGCTTACAGGAACCTTCTGATCTCCTGTTTTAATGTCACAACAGTCAGGATGTGTGTTAACCTGAAAATACGGCAATTTAGGAGTTATTTCATTTTAAAACCCATCAACTCTCCGTTTGTAACGCAGAGTTTCTATAAAATCCTCCACATGTTCTGACCAGACGTTCTCTCTCTGCAGTCCGGACGGCTGCTACCTCGCTGCCGGATCAGCGGACGGCGCCGTTTACATCTGGAACGTCTCCACCGGCAACCTGGAGACCCGCCTACCAGACAAACACAGGTAACAGCCTGAAGATCACTGGATCAACAAAAACATTCAGTTCACTGTAAGGTTCGATAGAAAGATGAAAGGCTGCGCGACGTTTCCCTGAGGGACGCCAGATCATAACTTTCAATTAAAAGTGTATTTTAATGTCTTTGTTTGGTTTAATGGGATAATAAAATTTCCAGATGAACTCCAGGAGTTAAATAAGAATATTTACTTTGTTTTTACTTTGAATAATGTTTACTAAATATTTCTGAATTTTATTTTAATGAAATTAAAAGATCAGAACTCTACATCAAATATATCATAAAATATAAAAAGTAAACATTAATAGAACATAAAATAAAAAACGTGACTAAAACCACACATCAAATTTTGAAATAAACATGAATGACAGAATATGAATTTTAAACAAAATATAAATGAAAAATTACAGAAAATATAAAAATAAACAAAACAAACTATAAATAAAAATCATTAATAAAACATAAAGTATAAATGAAAAGCATAAATCAAATATGACTAAAGCAGCTCTGTGTCGTCAGCGATCGACTGACGGACTGCAGAATAAATCATGTTTCACTGTTTGAGTGTTTCTGTAGATCTCTGAGGTTGAACAGAAGACTCGGGGCCCCACGACGCCCCCTGGAGGGACCGCGCAGAACTAAACGTGTCTCTGTCCCCTCTCAGTTTGTCCATCAGCGCCGTGTCCTGGTCTCTGTCCGGGGAATACGTCGTCAGCGTGGACAAGAGCAGGCGGGCCGTCCTCTGGAGCGACATCTGACGAGGTCCACGACGAGGTCACGTTGTCACGGCAACACCTGCACAACACACTTCGGGTTCATAAAGGGAACTGATCTGAGAGCTGCTGAAGGAACACGCGTCCTTTTTTTTAAGCTATTTATTGACGGGAATAAAAGGGACGTGAAATTTCTGCTTTAATAGAAACGTTAACAAAAGAAATGTTTTTTTAAGCTTTTAAATGTAAAAGAGAAAAGAAAGGAAACCTGCAAACAAACATCCGAGTTTGACACGTATTTTATTAAAAACAGCATCACGACACAGACGTGGTCGACTTAAATCAGATACAAAGCTTTAAAAAAACTGCATAAAAGGTTAAGATTTATATACATAAATCATATCAGCCCACGTGTTCATTTCTCAACTCACTCACAGATTGTCTTTTTGTTTTTTAAATTTGTTTTAAATTACAGAAAAACGACAGAGTCCTGAAACTTTTTTGGGGACTAAAGTCTGGAAACTTTCTAAAGAACTAAAAGTTCCTTCAACCTTTGTCATCACTCAGCTGATGTTTCAATAAGTAACGTGTTTTATTACGTCATCTTCCTAAACACCACAGACTGGATGTTAAAGTGGACGGAGAGCTGCAGAAGTGTCTTCAGCTGCAATCCCAGCGAGTGCCACTAGAGGTCGGCTCCAAAAAGCCTCCGGCTCCATAGACTCCCATTCAACTTCTCTCATCAAATCCAAAGTGAATAAAATGTGTCCATCAGTTATCTCGGTGTTGTTAGCTAAAGTCACTCCTTCTTCTTAGTTTTCTGGAGGTCCATCTGAAAATAATCCCTCATTCATTAGAAAAGAAGATTCAAGAAGACCTGTTTTTGGGGGCGTGTCTGTTTGATTGACAGGCCTGTGGTGCAGTCAGGTTACAGCGATCGGTGGGCGGGACGTAGTATCGTCAGGTTTCCAATCAGATCGGTCAGATCCACCGCTGGCTCCTCCCCCAGCTTGTCCAAATATGGTCACTGACATCACTGATGGTCGATGACATCACTGATGGTCCCTGCTCGGTGAACACTTGAGGAAACCTGGACTTCAGTGTTTCGCTCTGAACTGTTCGAAGGATGAAATCCAGCCGTGTAGATCAGACGTTTGACTCGGTTGTGTTTGGGTCAGTCTTCTTCTGGTCCTGTCGGACCGCTTCGAGCTCTCAACGCTGGATTTACATTTAAAAGGCGTCTCCATTAATCCTCTGTTTGGCCTTTTGGCTTTGAAGAGGGAGGTCAGCAGCTTCAAAGAGAATTGCTGCCAGCTCAGAGAGAGTTCTGAATGATTCTGATTGGTTCTGAATGATTCTGATTGGTTCTGAATGGTTCTGAATGATTCTGAATGATTCTGATTGGTTCTGAATGGTTCTGAATGATTCTGATTGGTTCTGAATGGTTCTGAATGATTCTGAATGGTTCTGAATGGTCACCGCAGGAGGCCGTCGGAAGGGTTAAATGAGGCCTTTAAATACTAGAATATCAGGGATCAGATTCTCTCTTTATATCAAACCCAGATGTCCGAACGGGTCGAAGCGGCGCCAGTTTAAACAGACTGAAACACTTTCTATAGATAAACCTGTCATGTTTATTCATTTAAACTCTCTGTGCTGCAGCGCCCCCTGCTGGGTGGAGTTGCTCATGAACCAAAACAAAAGTCTGGACCTAATAAACACAATTATTACTAATCTCATATGTTTAATAAAAGCATTCCTCTACTCCTATAAATGAACTAATCGTAAAGTCTGATGTGTTTATTTCTGATCTTTGGAGACTGACTCTCTGCTGGAGCCTCTAGTGGACATTCGAGGAACTGCAGCTTCATGTTTCAGCCCTGAAAACCTTTAACGACAGAAACATGACGATGATAGAAATGAAAATATTTCCCAGATGTTGGTGTGATTTTTATCCACAAACATCTGGCTGGTTGTTGTTTTGTTTTTTATTACATTTGATGGCGACACGCAGTGAATGAGCTGCGATGGTGAACTTTCTGCTCTGATGTCACCAAAGTGAACTGATTCTGAACTGGGTCCTGGTTCTGGTCCAACCGGGTCCGAGGAATCCAGGACTCCCTGATATCCGTAGATGAGCGCTTACTTTAGAAATAAAAAAGCTAATTTGTTGTTTTCTTGATCTTTTTGTAAACATGTTTTCTTCGCTCTGATTCTCTGAATATTTCTGATGATTTGCTGTTTGATTGGTGACTTGATGACATTCAGTGAGTTTTATACTCTGAGATCTGAGAGCTTTGTTTTATTGCAAGAAAACCAACTGTTTGTTTGTTTTTGTTTTTTGATTCTCATCTTATTTATTTGGTGAATTTGTGTCGCTCGTTGCTTCTGGGGATTTTAAAAGGGAGTTTATCTGAAGAAACGTTGAAATATATACGGAGACAAACAGCCGATCGACAGATTTACGATGTTTTTAGTCGAATTAACATTCGATTCGGGTTTTAAAAAATGTTTTAATATATTTTTCATGATCAAGACCTCGATATAAACTGAGTGTCACATTTTACACCGTAAAACCATCAGCGCCCCCTGGTGGACGTATTTATCTTTGTTTCCCTCGACTCCAACATCTCCGAGCCTCGAACGTCTCCGAGCCTCGAACCCCCGGTCGGGTAACTTCAGGTGGTTTTCTGTGTTCGAGCTCCTCCTCCTCCTCCTCCTCCTCCTCTCTGCTCCTCTAACGGTGTGTTTTGTGTCAGCGGAGGATGAAAAGTGTTGTTAATGTTTCTAATGTTTACACTCTGCTGTAACTGTCCCAGTCTCTAATAAACTCCTTCTAATGTCCTTCATCCTGTCGTCCTCACTGCTCCGAGGCTTCACGTCAAACTGTCAGATTTTTTAAATACGAGGTGGCGATGACGAGAAGCTTCGGCGCTGCAGGCGGCTTCACACTGAGGTCATTAATGAGGAAACGAGAAGCAGCTGCTGCCTCCGAACCGACCGACCTCTGACCTGCAGACACGGATCACCGAGCCGGAACCGGAGACTGACGAACCACCGGGAGAACTTCACAGACCAGAACCAACAACACACATGAAGAGGTTCTGAGTCTGGACCATCAGCTGCTGGAGGTTCCTGTCAGGCCTGATGATGATGATGATGGATGGTGATGATGATGATGATGATGATGATGATGAGGATGGTGATGATGATGAGGATGGTGGTGATGATGATGATGATGAGGATGGTGATGATGATGAGGATGGTGATAGTGGTGATGATGATGATGATGGTGAGGATGGTGATGATGAGGATGATCGTGATGGTGGTGATGATGATGATGATGGTGGTGAGGATGGTGATGATGATGGTGGTGGTGATGATGATGATGACGGTGATGATAATGACGGTGATGATGATGATGGTGGTGAGGATGATGATGGTGGTGATGGTGATGATGATAATGACGGTGATGATGATGATGGTGGTGATGATGATGACGGTGATGATGGTGGTGATGATGATAATGACGGTGATGATGATGATGGTGGTGATGGTGATGATGATGATGAAGGTTCTCCAGAACAGTGTCAGATGTTGTGAGAACTGCTTGCAGGAGCTTCATGTGGAGTTTATAATGTTTCAGTAGAAAACAGACATCAGAGTTTCATCTGCAAACAAACGGACATTCACATTCATTCCAACAGTAGAGAAAGATGTTGTAAAACAAACAAATAAAACATAAAAAACAACAGGTACTAAAACCAGACAGCAGGGGGCGACGTAGAGGTTAGTTTGACTAAACGACTGTTTGTTATAAGCGTGAACAGAAACCGCAGATCGAACATCGTCAGGAAGAACGTTCCACAGGAAACGTACAGCTGAATGTCATCGTGCAAAATCATTGACTGTATATAAAACATAATAACTGGGGACTGTCTCCATAGACTCCATCTGTAGTAGTACCTCTGAGGACCACTAGGGGCTGTCTCCATAGACTCCATCTGTAGTACCTCTGAGGACCACTAGGGGCTGTCTCAGGACCACTAGGGGCTGTCGTGTAGTGGACGGGCGTGTCTATTACACGCTTTGCTGTGAAACTGGGTTGGATTGCCGCTTTATATTTGTTCATAATTTGACCTCATGGAAGCGAATCCGATGTAAACATTAGAGGACCAAACATGCAGCTCTGAGGAACACCACAACAAGGAGCTGCAGATTCAAACGTGTCAAAACTAAACGACTCAAGTCTCGAACAAAAAAGTTTGGCACCAGAGCATCGTTACAGATAAACAGCTGAGAGCTTCATTATTTATATTATTATTATTATTATTATTATTATTATATTTACAATTATAATAATAATAATGATCAGAAATGAATTTTAAAAATCCGTTTTATTGCCGTGATATTTCACAGATGTTTCTCTGAACACGAGTCGTTAGAATTTGAGCAGTTCAGAGTTTGTTTGTCTCCTGAAGGACAGACGGGTGGACGGCGGAGGTCAGAGTCCAGCTGGACACAAAGACAACGTGTCCTCCGGGTGTCTCATGTTTTAACACATCTCACTGCTAATGAGTCTGACAGGAGGGAGAGACATCGGCAGGCAGCGAGGGGGAGGGAGAGTTAAAGAGGAGGAGGAAGAGGAGGAGCAGAGTGCTGGGCTCAGTCGCTCCGTCGTACGCTCGCAGCTCAGACGGAGGTTTTTCCTCCCGCTGAGGAGAATCTGACGGCATGACGACGGCCTCCTGAGAGAGAGAGATACAGAGAGAGAGAGAGAGAGAGAGAGAGAGAGACACATCCTCCCCTCAGTTTCCACGGTGACGGCATCCCTCCATCCTCCTCCTCCTCTTTCATCTTCATCATCATCTCTCCGTCTGGCTGCTGTCGGCTCGTCGGCATCGTCAGGATGGGAGATAAAGGAACCAGGTAAGATTGACTGTGTGTGTGTGTGGGGGGGGGGGGGGGGGGCAGTAACACCCTGATAAATGTGTTCGTGGTTCGTTCATGTCGGTTCCTCACAGAACCGTTTAGAGGAAGTGTGTCTGTGTCTGTGTGTGTGTGTGTGTGTGTGTGTGTGTGTGTGTGTGTCTGTGTGTGTGTGTGTGTGTGTGTGTGTGTGTGTGTGTCTGTGTGTGTGTGTGTGTGTGTCTGTGTGTGTGTGTGTGTGTGTGTGTGTGTGTGTGTGTGTGTGTGTGTGTGTGTGTGTGTGTGTCTGTCTGTGTGTGTGTGTGTGTGTGTGTGTGTGTGTGTGTGTGTGTGTGTGTGTGTGTGTGTGTGTGTGTGTGTGTGTGTGTGTGTGTGTGTGTGTGTGTGTGTGTGTGTGTGTGTGTGTGTGTGTGTGTGTGTGTGTGTGTGTGTGTGTGTGTGTGTGTGTGTGTGTGTGTGTGTGTGTGTGTGTGTGTGGGGTAACATTACATAACACCGTGTCAGAACCTCCAGCCGTGTGACGTCTCTGCGACATGACTCTTTTTGTTTTTGAACGTTACTTTTGTGCATCTCTGACTTTTATTTTGACAGTCATGACTGACAGGAAGCGTGGCGGGAGAAGGGGGGTGAAAAATGTAATCAGTTACTCTCTCGAAAAGTAATCCGATTACTTGTGAGAGTTTGAGGAAGCGCTTCGCTGGCTTCCTGCATTGTGTGACGTGTTGTTGTTGTCAGATGATATTATAATATACATTATTATTTTTAGATAATTTAATTCACATCGATGTTGTTGATGAAGATGAGATCAAATTCAAACACCAGCGTCATAAAGTCAAACTGGAAACATTTATTTTATTTTCTGTTCAGATTCATATTTTATAAAGTCTCCTCGTTGTTTTGATAATCAGTTCATCTGCTGATTTTCTGGAGTCCTCAGATTTTTCTGATCTGATACCAGAAAAGTTTTTATCTGAAAAATGATTTTTCTTGATTCGGACACACAGAGAGTAAAAAGGTACAATAATTAATTAAATATGAAATGTGCTGCAGAAGAAGCATAACAAATATTTTATTTATCTTTTATTAATCGGCTTTCAGCTCCTCCATCAGAAAATGAAAAAAAAAACCGGTGTTGAACTGACAAGTTCATTTTTTAAAGCGTCTTGATTCTTTATTCTTTAGTTTATTAAAGTCAGAATCAGTCAAAATAAAACAGCTGTGATATTCAGATGTTAGAACTCCTGATTATTGATCTGATTAATCCTTTAGTCTATAAAACTAAAGACGATGTCGTCAAATATTATGTTTTGACCAAAAAACTAAAATATTAATTTTACAATCAAATCGGACCGCCCGACTTCCTGCTGTCACATGACTTCCTCTTTGCAGCCACTAGAGGGCGCTTCACAATAAGAGGCTGAGCTGCTGCACTAACAATGAATCATAAGAAAACGAATTAAATCAG
This sequence comes from Brachyistius frenatus, assembly GCF_029030835.1. Lineage (NCBI taxonomy): Eukaryota > Metazoa > Chordata > Actinopteri > Embiotocidae > Brachyistius > Brachyistius frenatus. The sequence goes on along the minus strand of NW_027211019.1, from coordinate 102,822 downwards.
CAGGTTTATAAAACGTTTCAGTGTCGTGTGTCTCTGAGCGTCCGGAACGTCCTCTTCCTCCTGGACCGTCCTCTTCCTCTCGGACTGTCCCCTTCCTCTTCCTCTCGGACCGTCTTCTTCCTCTCAGAACGTCCTCTTCCTCTCAGACCGTCCTCTTCCTCCTGGACCGTTCTCTTCCTCCTGGACCGTCCTCTTCCTCTCGGACCGTCCCTTCCTCTTCCTCTCGGAACGTCCTCTTCCTCTCAGACCGTCCTCTTCCTCCTGGGCCGTTCTCTTCCTCCTGGACCGTCCTCTTCCTCTCGGACCGTCCCTTCCTCTTCCTCTCGGACCGTCCCCTTCCTCTCGGAACGTCCTCTTCCTCTCAGACTGTCCTCTTCCTCCTGGACTGTCCTCTTCCTCTCGGACCGTCCTCTTTCTCTCGGACCGTCCTCTTCCTATCGGACCGTCCCCTTCCTCTCGGAACGTCCTCTTCCTCTCGGACCGTCCTCTTCCTCTCGGACCGTCTCAGGTCTGTGAGTCCAGGATCAGACCTCCAGGTTTCCTCTGGATAAAGCTGAACGAAGCCACGAGGCCTCGAAGACGTTCTGAGAGGAGGAAACAACAGAATGAATAATTCATGCTCTGAATTTATTCTGTTTTCTCTTCACTCTCAGAGGATCTCAGACTGAAATCTGAGGTTTTATTTTTCACGTCTTCAGGAAATTATGTTTAGTATGCAACTAATGTTCAAATATGTTCAAAGGAAATCCAACAGTCCGGCTGTCAGACGGCATTTAGATCCCAGAACCTTTTGTCCACCGACACAGAACCAGTTCTGTTCTGGTCCTGAATCATTTTAGAACCGTTAGACTCCACATGAAGGATTTGGTTCTTATTGGGATGCAGTGAAACACGGAGATGCAGTGAAACACGGAGATGCAGTGAAACGCGGAGATGCAGTGAAACGCGGAGATGCAGTGGAACGCGGAGATGCAGTGAAACACGGAGATGCAGTGGAACACGGAGATGCAGTGAAACACGGAGATGCAGTGGAACGCGGAGATGCAGTGAAACGCGGAGATGCAGTGGAACACGGAGATGCAGTGAAACACGGAGATGCAGTGGAACGCGGAGATGCAGTGAAACGCGGAGATGCAGTGGAACACGGAGATGCAGTGAAACACGGAGATGCAGTGGAACGCGGAGATGCAGTGAAACGCGGAGATGCAGTGAAACGCGGAGATGCAGTGAAACACTGAGATGACGTGAAACGCAGAGATGCAGTGAAACACGGAGATGCAGTGAAACACAGAGATGTAGTAAACTCTGTGCGCTGTATATCGAGGCAATCTTAGACCCCTGTACAGTTCTATTTCTGCTGTGTTTCTGTATGTTTCTGTGTGTGTGTGTGTGTGTGTGTGTGTGTGTGTGTGTGTGTGTGTGTGTGTGTGTGTGTGTGTGTGTGTGTGTCTGTGTTCGGGCTCAATGATCTGAGTGTGTTGTGTCAGGAGAATATTAATGAGTTAGAGGGATCAGTCAGACATACAGAGCAGCTCCTCTACAAACACATCCAGCCTCATCTCCAGCTACCAGCTCCTTTAATGCTTCAACTTTATTAGATTTATTTTATGATTCCCAACATCATTACAGCAGCTGTCGTTTGGTTTCTGATTAGTTCTTTATTTCCTCTGTGATTCATTTCTAATTATTGTTTTCCTGAGGTGAAGCGGCTGTTTCTTTATGTACAATTTTTGTCTTTCCTCATTTCACACATCAACTGGTATATAAAAAGTAAAAGCTTCACTTTTACCCGCGAACACAAAGAACTCTGCTTCCTGATTCACTGTTAATGAGCGCAGCTGTTTCATTTTAAGGATGAAGAGGGATGAAAGATTTGGACATCCGTCACAGGACAGATCTTTTCTCCCTCCGCTTCCTGTCATCTCTTTTCATAATAAAAGCGTAAAATCATCAGAGAGGAGTCTGAAAGTCTGTGAGCATCTCTGGGAGGCCAACATCAGCATACTAACATGCTCACAGTTTATCTATTTATGTATCTATTTAAATGTATGGAGGAACAAAAACAACAACAATTTATGTTTCAATAAATTCACCAAAAAATGATTTTAAAAAAATGTTAATGAATTGATCAAATGTACCTAAATTTATATTTCTGTTTTAAAGTTGACTCCATGACACACTTTGATTTACTGCCTGTAAAATATATAATAATACAGAAACAAATAAAAATATCAAAGTACCATTTGATGAATTAATTAATGTACATTTATTTTGAATTGCTTGTTTTTGATTTTGGCAGGTTTGGTACTCCATAATTGTCATTAAAAAAATAAATTGACAAAATGAAATATATTCTATGAAACAATCCGTATATACGATATAAACATACAGTACAGGAAAATAAATTATAACAGGAATGGAAAACCAGCCAAGAACAGATTTGGGCTTTTATCGCCTGCCGTTTGTTTTCTGAATGTCTCTACGTCTCCTATAAACCTGATTTAAAGCTGCTGTAGTGAAGCTGTCAGCAGGACGTGAGATCAGCAGCTCTGATGAACGTCGGACTCTGAACATCAAACTAAGTGGAGCGATTTTAAACCTGAATGTGGCAGTTTGCCAGAGAAAAACATTTCAGGCCCAAAGACACGTTTTTTGTTTTTTTTATCCAGATATGGTGTCGGCTCTGATGAGGCGTTCAGGTGTCTGTTCTGATGGTGTCGGCTCTGATGAGGCGTTCAGGTGTCTGTTCTGATGGTGTCGGCTCTGATGAGGCGTTCAGGTGTCTGTTCTGATGGTGTCGGCTCTGGTGAGGCGTTCAGGTGTCTGTTCTGATGTTGTCGGTTCTGGTGAGGCGTTCAGGTGTCTGTTCTGAAAGTGTCGGTTCTGGTGAGGTGTTCAGGTGTCTGTTCTGAAGGTGTCTGTTCTGAAGGTGTCGGTTCTGGTGAGGCGTTCAGGTGTCTGTTCTAATGGTGTCGGCTCTGGTGAGGCGTTCAGGTGTCTGTTCTGATGTTGTCGGTTCTGGTGAGGCGTTCAGGTGTCTGTTCTGAAAGTGTCGGTTCTGGTGAGGCGTTCAGGTGTCTGTTCTAATGGTGTCGGCTCTGGTGAGGCGTTCAGGTGTCTGTTCTGAAGGTGCCTGTTCTGAAGGTGTCGGTTCTGGTGAGGCGTTCAGGTGTCTGTTCTGAAGGTGTCGGTTCTGGTGAGGCGTTCAGGTGTCTGTTCTGAAGGTGTCGGCTCTGGTGAGGCGTTCAGGTGTCGGTGGGAGTCTCTGTGCTGCAGTCTCGGTATCCGGGGAGTCTTCAGTCGCTGACACATCAGTCAGGTATTGATCGTTGTTGTGTCAGAGCGGATCGATCCGATGAACGGAGCAGCTCACAGCCAACTGCTCGTGCCAACAGAAGTCCATGTAAAAAACGTGGAATTTTAGATGTGTGGAAGGAGAACATCGGTGTGGATAAAAGCTGTTTCTGTCCAGGGGAGGTCTTGTTTCTCCATGTGCATTAAAAATAAATCAAATAAAACCTCGTTAATCTGCCGTTTTGTTTCCAGCAGCTCGGTTTGATTTGTGATCTGAGATTGCAGAGCTGCTGCGTGTTCAAACTTTAATTGGACTAATTGCAGAGATGATGGCGAGCAGAGAGCGAGCTCCCGGGAGCCCCGGCGGTTCCGGTAACAATGGCGTCCGTTCAGGAGGAAGCTGAAAGCTAATGGAGCCGAGGCAGCTAATTTATGACAACATTAACACACAGAGGAGGGCGGGGCTACTCATGTCAGGCAGCATTAGAGATCCAGGGAGGAAGCTGCAGATGATGATGATGATGATGAAGATGATGACTGTCAGCATGTGATTTGTTGTTTCCTGTTTGTAGGTTTTAGAGTGAAAAACTTCTGAAACTTGAAGTGAAGTCTTGTTTCCACCAAAAGTTGCTGAAAGTTTTAGTTCCAGGAACTTTAGAGCTTTAAAATGGATCTGACCTGCTTCTGTCTGTTTCAGAGTGTTCAAGAAAGCCAGTCCCAATGGAAAGGTGAGTCCTCCTCCTCCTCCTCTTCCTCTTCGTGTTTGGCCTGCTCAACATCTGCCTCTGAAGAAAAGTGTTAGCGTGAACTAATGTGAAAATCTACAAGACAGGAAGCAAACAAACAAATCTGCACTCAAATTTAAGAGCGCTCAGCTGTGTGGACGCCGGCGTCTCCAGTCCGTTTCCATGGAAACAAGTTGTTAATGAACCAAAACTAAACTCCGTATCAAACGAATGCAGCTAAAGTTTATCAGAGCTGATCTTGTTTGATAATTAATAAAAATATCTGGTAGTTTTCTTTTTCAATTCGACGTTGGATCCTCAGAAGTTTAAATACCAACATGAAACAGGAAGTGTTCAAATCTGTCAAAATGTCAATCTTTGTTTTCAAAGAAACGTGTGTATTCAACGTCCTACTTGTGGCGATGAAGTCATTTCTGCTGCAACATTTGTTATGAACATGAATTCATGTGTTTCCTCCTCAGCTCACCGTCTATCTGGGGAAGAGAGACTTCGTGGACCACGTGGACCTCGTCGAGCCCGTCGGTGAGATCACGTTCTCCAATTCAGGAACATCTTTCCACGTTCATCTTCATCGCTGCAGGACGTCACTGCAGATCTTCAGATCTTCATATCTTCAGATCTTCACGTCTTCATATCTTCAGATCTGCAGATCTTCAGGCTGAGTTTAGTTCAGTTTCGTTGGTTTCTGGCTGCGTTGACTTCGTTTTCTTTCTTCTTGCAGACGGTGTCGTTCTGATCGACCCGGAGTACCTGAAGGAGAGGAAAGGTGAGACACCTGTTCAGCTTCATGGAAATAAATCATAAAAAAGCCAGAACTAAACAACAATATCAACAACAACAAAAATAATGACAGATAGTTGTTTTATTGACTGTTACATTTTTTTATCTAGAGATCAATGTTTTCGTGCAGTATCCTTTCAAAATACGAAAAAACTGCTCGCTGTTTTGGTGTCTGAAGAAAGTTATCTAGGAATTAAGTTGCCAAAGCAAACATTGAAAAAGAAGTAAATCTGACATTCAGTCACATAGAAATGTATTTTTTTTTAGCTCTCGTACCTCATTAATCATCTCAGAACAACTCAGATTAATCTCAGGAATTTCAGCCGCCATCTAACGGATGGTTTTGTTAAAACGTCACTGCAACATTTGTTGTAAAAATCAGGCGTCCCTCAGGGAAGCGTCCCGGAGTCTCGCTTCTTCCCATCAAACCTAATAAAGATCTGGATTTAAAGATGGCGTCCTGTTTTCTGCTCCTCAGTGTTCGTGACGCTGACGTGTGCGTTCCGTTACGGCCGCGAGGATCTGGACGTCCTCGGGTTGACGTTTCGGAAGGACCTGTTCGTGGCCAACGTGCAGGCGTTTCCTCCGCTGCCCGAAGAGAAGAAGAGTCTGACTCGTCTTCAGGAACGCCTCATTAAAAAACTGGGAGAGCACGCCCACCCGTTCACCTTCGAGGTACCGAGGCCGGCGGCGGATCCATCCGTCACGGTTTTAACCAGAACTTCTTCATGGCTCATTATTTCTTGTTTTAGAGTCCTGCGACCGACCGGAGGACTCAGCAGTTTGTCTGAACGTTTCCTTCCTGTGTTTTCAGATTCCTCTGAACCTGCCGTGCTCCGTCACCCTGCAGCCGGGACCCGAAGACACCGGCAAGGTAGACAAACGTTCGCTTCCTCGACCGCATCGGTAACAAACGCTCTCAGATGAAATGTACCGCGAGACGTGGACGTCACGTCCTGCTGTCGTGTGTCTGCAGGCCTGCGGAGTCGACTTTGAGGTGAAAGCTTTCTGTGCAGAAAACGTTGAAGAAAAGATCCACAAAAGGTAAAAGTGAGTCGGCTGCAGAATGAACAGATGAATTATGAATGCAGGTTCAACCAGCGGTGCATTAACAGCTTCCTGCAGAGACGCAGCTCAACAACCGCAGACCGATCCAGAGCGACGCCAACACCTCCTGTACACTCGCACACACCCTGCAGAGAGCTCAGCAGGGGGTGTACGAGTGTTGAACAGTGAATTACTGTTGTTGCTGTTGTTGTTGTTGTTGTTGCAGGAATTCGGTGCGGCTCGTCATCAGGAAGGTCCAGTACGCTCCGGAGAAACCAGGTCCTCAGCCGACCGCAGAGACCACCAGACAGTTCCTGATGTCGGACAAACCTCTGCACCTGGAGGCCTCTCTGGACAAGGAGGTAACACACACACACACACACACACACACACACACACACACACACACACACACACACACACACACACACACACACACACACACACACACACACCTGAACACAGTAACTGACAGCAAACTTCACTCCTGTGAGACTTTTCTCAACAAAGTTGGATTCAACATTTAAAAAACAAGATGGAGGATTTCTGTTTGTGTTCAGTTTCAACCAAAGACTGTTTTTAAGAGTTCGTAGCTTCAGGTCTGAAAAATGGTTCCGATGCAGAAGTTTCCTTCTTCAACACCGAGATAACTGATGGACACATTTGATTCACTTTGGATTTGATGAGAGAAGTTGAATGGGAGTCTATGGAGCCGGAGGCTTTTTGGAGCCGACCTCTAGTGGCACTCGCTGGTATTGCAGCTGAAGACACTTCTGGATCAGAACCATTTTACAGTGCGTGTCTTAACCTCCTGGTCATGTGACCTCTGGATGTCTGTAAGGTTCTCTGTCTCCGTCTCAGATTTATTACCATGGAGAACCCATCAGCGTCAACGTCCACGTCACCAACAACACCAACAAGACGGTGAAGAAGATGAAGATCTCAGGTACTCCGGAGCTCCGCCTCCTCCCGCCTGTTGTGTTTGTGCGGCCGCTGCTTCGTGTCATTCAACGCCGACTCGTGTTTCCGCAGTGCGACAGTATGCCGACATCTGCCTGTTCAACACGGCTCAGTACAAATGTCCCGTCGCCACCGAAGAGTCGGAGTGAGTTTCAACAAACGGAGGACGAAGAGTTTGGAGCATGTTTCAGGAGCAGTTCTGTCATTTTTAAACAGTTGGATTTCAAATGAAAGAAAGAAAACGATGAGGTTTGTGTTCCTGCTGTAAATGTTTTCCTGTCTTCAGCGACGTCGTGGCTCCCAGCTCCACTTTCTGCAAAGTCTTCACGCTGACGCCGTTCCTGGCCAACAACCGAGAGAAGCGCGGCCTGGCGCTGGACGGGAAGCTGAAGCACGAGGACACCAACCTGGCCTCCAGCACGCTGTGAGTCCGTTGACGCCTTCACTGCCCGCTGGGAGCGTGGGACCAACTCACGTCACATCTGACGGGGTGTTTTCTGTCCCGAGCAGGTTGAGAGACGGAGCCAACCGGGAGATCCTCGGCATCATCGTGTCCTACAAAGTCAAAGTGAAGCTGGTGGTGTCGCGAGGCGGGTCGGTGCTCCGTCTTCACCTCAAAACCTCTTCAGCTCTAAAGTCCAACTGACGTTCAGCTTTATATTTACGAGGACTTTATTGTGAACTTTTGGGACAGATGGACGATGTTGGTCCTCGATTTTCGTACGTTATCCGTGACTTCCTTTATCGCGTTGGGACTTCACACGTTACTCTCTGACTTCGTAGATTAAAGACTCAAAGAAAATAAAGCAGAGCAGCAAGAAGCAACGACCTTCATGAAGCAACAACCTTCATGAAGTCTTTTGATCAACACGTTAGCGTGACCGAAGGTACGTGAACGTTTGTGATGTCACAGAGGACCTGAAACTGGAGCAGAGAAATCTTCAACTCGCTCGCCTCCAGCCGAGTGTTCCTGAGCCCATGCAGTGATTTCCACCCCAGAATAGTGTGTTTTGAATGCAGTGCTGCCTGAGGGCCCGAAGATCACCACCATCCAATATTGGTTTCCAGCCTCATCATGTTGGAGAAGCCCGTTGCCATGGCGCCACAGTTCAGGTGGTTTGTGTTCTCTGGGTTTCAACAGACGCAGCAACAGACAGGAAACTGAAACAAAGTGACAAAGAGGGAAGAAGAAGAGCAGAATGACTAAATACAGCAGGGAGGGAAGGACAGCGAGGGACAGGTGAAACTAATCAGGGGGCGGGGCCAACAATTATACAGAGGACAGGAAGTGAAACGAGTAATTTCAAAGCAGAAAACCAGAACAGAACCTCAGGAGGTCCCAGTAGAACTCGGTGTTGACAGTCGGACTCTGAAACCCAGCTGGTGTCTCCTAACCTGACGCTTTCTTCGGTCTCAGACAGTGAAGCTCCGCCCCTCTTGAAACGTGATGTCATCAGAACATCTCGCCGCTTCATGGCCGTAGACTTTCTGAACATTTCAACGGTCTCTGTTGACCGTTTACAGAGTTTGACATCAAATCTGATGTTTCTGCTCCAGTTTCAGGTTTCCATGGTGACATCATGACCAGCGGTCACGTTAACATTGATGTTGATCAATAACTCTGAATACGTTCTGATGAAGGTTGTCGATCCTCCGTGTGCAGCACTGTGATGCGTTCAGGAACACTCTGAACTAATGATCGACACTCACATGTTACTTTGTTATTCAAATCACGACCAAAAAAATACTTCATCTTATGAAAAGATGAAAACCTGCAGAATCATCACAGAATATATTTTCTTACACAAACATTCAGAAGGATTGAAGTTTCAGTTGGACTTTAAAGCTCAGTTTTAGTATTAATGTTTCTGTTCCTGCTGATCATCGCTGCAGATCAACTTTTAATCCGACATTTGTTGCTTTTCTTCATCTCTAGAATAAATATTCTGAAACAGAATGATTTATATGTATAAATTATAATTTCCTTCAAGTGAAAAAGTGACAAACAGTTTCTAGAAATAAACATAAATGATGTGATAGTTTTACTTCTGAAGTGTTGCAGCTCCAGTTGCTCCTCTGCAGTGATGATTATGAAACGTTCTCCTAATGAAAGTGAAGCTCTTTGAACGATGACTGAGGTCTTGCAGGCGCTGTGACAGTTAATGATGACATCAGCAGAAATGAGCGGGAACGCCGCGACACTGAAGCTGTTTAATGTTCTTTGATTTCAGGCTCCTCGGAGATCTGGCGGCGAGGTAACCTTTCATGTCTGTCATTGATGAAAACACTGATACAACGCTGAGATTCACAAAGGTCACCCGAACATCTCACCATTTAATGAAGCTGGGGATTGTGGGTGTTTCTTTTACGAGCCGTGATACACCGCAGTGATTTGTTTTTCAGTGACGTCTCCGTGGAGCTGCCCTTCACGTTAATGCACCCGAAGCCGTTGGAAGAATCCATCTACAGAGACGGTGAGTCGTGTTGACAACATGTTTACTTCCTGTTTCTCTTAATGGGAAACTCTCAGTCTAATGTAACGTCTTCACTCTAGTTTATGTTCACACGCCTGATTGGACAGAAAGAATGCAGCTTTATAAAAGCACCACAGAAACCTTCTCAATGTAAATATAGAATTAGAATAGAATTTCATCTAATATGTAATATAATGTAGTTTCTACTTGTTCTAGTTCTATTAAATGACCCATTTGGTGAAGTCGGGTCTCTTTTGGTCCTTTTTGGTCGCTCCGAGCACCCGTACCGTAACACCACGGATAGTCACGCACTTACAATCCTAGAGGAGGCTAGCTGGACCGGTTTGGTTTGAACACATGACACGGAGCTAAAATGTTAAAAACACATGAGAACATGGATATCTTTGTTCTTCAGATATCTTTGTTCTTCAGATATCTTTGTTCATCAGATATCTTTGTTCATCAGATATCTTTCTTTGTTCATCTGATATCTTTGTTCATTACATATCTTTGTTCATCAGATATCTTTGATCATCAGATATCTTTGTTCATCAGATATCTTTGTTCCTCAGATATCTTTGTTCCAACCAGACTGAGCTAGCTGATCAGTTTAGTGTTTCTATGTTCTGTATTTATTCAGTTGGAGACTAGAAATCCTCTTGGTTGCTAGGTGGTTGTTAAGGGTCGGACTACTTCCTGGAGTAGTAAACATTGCATACGTTACATAAGAGCCCACTGATTGTTTTCCAGTTGTTAGTCATACCCCATGTGTTGCCATGGTAACAGAGATTGTACATATTTAACTGACATATACAGTGGGTACGGAAAGTATTCAGACCCCTTTAAATGTTTCACTCTTTGTTTCATTGCAGCCATTTGCTAAAATAAAACAAGTTCATTGTATTTCTCATTAATGTACACTCAGCACCCCATCTTGACAGAAAAAAACAGAAATGTAGAAATTTGTGCAAATTTATTAAAAAAGAAAAACTGAAATATCACATGGTCATAAGTATTCAGACCCTTTGCTGTGACACTCATATTTAACTCACATGCTGTCCATTTCTTCTGATCCTCCTTGAGATGGTTCTACTCCTTCATTGGAGTCCAGCTGTGTTTAATTAAACTGATTGGACTTGATTAGGAAAGGCACACACCTGTCTATATAAGACCTTACAGCTCACAGTGCATGTCAGAGCAAATGAGAATCATGAGGTCGAAGGAACTGTCCAAGGAGCTCAGAGACAGAGTTGTGGCAAGGCACAGATCTGGCCAAGGTTACAAAATCATTTCTGCAGCACTCAAGGTTCCTAAGAGCACAGTGGCCTCCATAATCCTTAAATGGAAGAAGTTTGGGACGACCAGAACTCTTCCTAGACCTGGCCGTCCAGCCAAACTGAGCCATCGTGGGAGAAGAGCCTTGGTGAGAGAGGTAAAGAAGAACCCAAAGATCACTGTGGCTGAGCTCCAGAGATGCAGTAGGGAGATGGGAGAAAGTTCCACAAAGTCAACTATCACTGCAGCCCTCCACCAGTCGGGGCTTTATGGCAGAGTGGCCCGACGGAAGCCTCTCCTCAGTGCAAGACTTATGAAAGCCCGCATAGAGTTTGCCAAAAAACACATGAAGGACTCCCAGACTATGAGAAATAAGATTCTCTGGTCTGATGACACCAAGATTGAACTTTTTGGCGTTAATTCTAAGCGGTATGTGTGAAGAAAACCAGGCACTGCTCATCACCTGCCCAATACAATCCCAACAGTGAAACATGGTGGTGGCAGCATCATGCTATGGGGGTGTTTTTCAGCTGCAGGGACAGGACGACTGGTTGCAATTGAAGGAAAGATGAATGCGGCCAAGTACAGAGATATCCTGGAAGAAAACCTCTTCCAGAGTGCTCTGGACCTCAGACTGGGCCGAAGGTTCACCTTCCAACAAGACAATGACCCTAAGCACACAGCTAAAATAACAAAGGAGTGGCTTCGGAACAACTCTGTGACCATTCTTGACTGGCCCAGCCAGAGCCCTGACCTAAACCCAATGGAGCATCTCTGGAGAGACCTGAAAATGTCTGTCCACCAACGTTCACCATCCAACCTGATGGAACTGGAGAGGATCTGCAAGGAAGAATGGCAGAAGATCCCCAAATCCAGGTGTGAAAAGCTTGTTGCATCATTCCCAAGAAGACTCATGGCTGTACGAGCTCAAAAGGGTGCTTCTACTCAATACTGAGCAAAGGGTCTGAATACTTATGACCATGTGATTTTTCAGTTTTTCTTTTTTAATAAATTTGCACAAATTTCTACATTTCTGTTTTTTTCTGTCAAGATGGGGTGCTGAGTGTACATTAATGAGAAATACAATGAACTTTTTTGATTTTAGCAAATGGCTGCAATGAAACAAAGAGTGAAACATTTAAAGGGGTCTGAATACTTTCCGTACCCACTGTATATTATATCCCCATGTTGAATTTGATGTCAGCAACACGTCTCTATGAAGTTGTTACAGGATCATGTTCACCAGTTACATCACTTATTCTTTTAACAAAACTCTGTAAACGTTTGGCAACTGAGGAGACCAGTTGTTGGGAGTTTTGAAAGTGAAATGTGGTCCTGTTCCTAGAAACGCAGGTTGTAATCAGGTCATTTTTCTCTGATTGTTTGTGCCTGTTGTTGTTGTCTGTCCGTGATGCGTTCGCTGTCTAACCGGCCTCTCCGTCTCTCTCAGCTCCAGATGAAGCTCCGATCGACACAAACCTCATCGAGTTTGACACGCAGTAAGCAGCCGTCCTCTTGTCTGTCTTCCTGTCCCTCCCTCCTCATCGAACCACCTCGCCGCTGCCTCTTCCCCGCGCTCTGATTGGCTGTGCTGCGGTTTACGGCCTCGTCGATACCCCTGACAGCAGAGCGGGTTTCCTCTGAAACATTAGCCGTGATGGACTCGTCTCCTGAGCTTCGGCCTTAATGCGTCTTAATGCCCGCTGCAGGAAATGGGCTGTAAACTGGAAGCTCATTGTGCCGTCAGCAGAGAACGAACGCTGTCAGTCGACAAACCGCAACTCTGCATTTTACTGATTATCAGTCCAGGCTTCGGAAAACAAAGAGGAATTTATTAAGAAACAGAGCGAGATTTAGAGACATTTATTTTTGTTGTATTATATCCAGAGAGATGAAGTAATAAAGCAGGACTATTTCCAGCTGGTGTTGTATTTCAGTGCTGCTGATAATTGATGCTTTTTCTCTGAGTGCAGTTCATTTTTTTAAACGGTTGTTAACGGGAGCGTCCAGCAGCGTGAGGAGTATTTCGCCTTTTTTTCTTTTTTTCTGTTGAGCACCGAACGTTCGCCGTTTTTTACAAGTCGCTCAGAGTTGAAAACAGGTTCCACTTTGGATAAAAAGCTGCAATTTTTAGCCAGCTGTCCAATCACAAGAAAGGAGGGGCGGGACAAAGACCTGATGTCATATTTATTACTTTATCAGGTAGTGCTGCATTTTTCTTTCTCAACTCGCAAATTTTACTGATTGCCCACAATTCTAGGCAAAAAACTCACTTAAAACTCACATTACATCGTCATTTTTCTGAAAATCTACCACAAAATCAAAACTTTGATCGCAACAATCACAAAAAAACTCCCTGGAGTGACTTTAAGACACATTCACTGCCATTTTAATTTAAATGACCGAATTACATTTCATATTTTAGTCCTTTAAAACTGATGTTAATGGAGGTTGTTTGGTTGAAGCAGAGTTCCTACCTACAAAATTAACTCTCCAAACCCTCCCTCTCTCAGCGACGATGACATCATCTTCGAAGACTTCGCCCGGCAGCGGCTGATCGGGGCGAACGATAAGGACGAGGAGGAGGAGCCGGTGGACTCGCCCAAACTCGACGACAGATAAAGGCGACGAGCGTCATCGCCGCCGCTGTCGTCGCCTCGCTGCTGTTTGTAGTCTGGAGCTCACGGAGGTCACCTTTAGGTCAAACCACAGTCTGGACACCCTTCAAACACTCGGTACCGTGTTCGTGTGCTCATCCATGTTTGTCCTCTCTCCGCGTCCCGCCGGGGTTCAAACACCGAGAACATCAGCTGAGGTTTCCGACGGAGCAGCTCCTTCGTCACAACTCGGACTCGTCGTGCGACAGCTGCTAGCATGCCTCTTCGTTCTTCGTGTTTCCGTTTAGGGACCGAACAGGAGTACCGTTGTGTTGAGATTAGTTTCGATGTTTTCGTATCAGAGGGTCCTCGTAAACAACAACACTGCCAACTTTGGTTGATCTGGAACCGCCCGAGCTTCGACGTGGACGTCTGCTGACGGAGGTTTTTGTTTCCTGACGTCAGTTTGTAGGAAGAAGCTGCAGAAGCGAAGAGCGGGACGTCCCGAGCCACCGAGAAGATATTAAACTGTCAGAGAGCCGCCAGTCAGCCGGGAGGAACCGCTGGCCTCCTTTGCATGAAATCCATCAATACTTTATATGATTTATTAATGTCACGAATTATCAACCTTTACAGAAGATGAGCCCTGATTTTACAACATGTTAGTGTTTGTGATGTTGGTCGTTTTTCAAATCATCGTTGGTTTCCGTCCTGCTGCTGGTTTTACTTCATTTCTGTGAAAATCAAAGAGAACGACTCGGCCTTCAGAGTTTTACAAGTCAAACTCGACCTGTGAGTCGGTTCCACAGGAGAGAAGAGTCATCTGACATCAACAAACTGGGATCTATCTGATAAATAAGATTTAAAGCAGCATGGTGGAATTTTCTTAACTTAAACAACATGACGTTCTCAGAGAGGCTGCAGCACCATCAACAGGATTCACTTGTGTGGGAGTTAAGCTGTGGTGATATACTGAGGTAGATAATAATGGAAACAGGTCCTTGAATTTGGTTACAGTACTATCGGATAGACATCTACTGTAATTATTGAGTTGAAACAATTAATCAGTTGAATTATTACTCGATTAATCTTTGGGAATTTCTGAGAGAAAAAAAAGAAAAAAGCCCTTCCTGGTTTCTGTCCTGTGACTATAAACTGAATATTGTTGGACAACACAAGAACTTTAAAAACAATTTGGGAAATTTTAACTGTAGATGTTTTGTCAAAGAAACGTTAATAAATTAATGAAAAAAACCGGATTAATAATTGAATCGAGCTTTCGTTGAAGCCCCGCTGTTTCTGCTTTTCTTTTTTTTCATAAACGACTGACAGGTGTCGGTAGCAAAACTGACGAACGCTAACAACCGACGTCTAATGTCTGATCAAGTTCACTGTTATTGATCTATTCTTTGTTCAGATAGTTCCTTATTTAATTAGACCGAGCTCTTGTCCAGCTGCTTGTGTTTAGATAATGAAATATTTGACGATTTTATTTACCGACATTTTTTTTATTGTATTACAAATTTTGTCTTTGCAACTCTGGGATGGACTAGCGACATGTCCAGGTTGTACCTTGAAGTCAAATGAAGAAGATATGGGCTAGGTTAGGCTCCGCCCACCTGTCAGTCTTCACAGGATATAGTGTGAATAAATAATGGATAGATCGATGTGTTAGCATCGAAAACTTGGCGTTGTATCGGCACTACTGAAACTTTTCAAACATTATTCTATCAGCCAGTTTAAAAAGAACGACACTAAATGTGTCTTGTTCAGATGCTGAAACAAACTGTTAACTGATTTATTTGCAGTATTATTTGGTACAAAGGAATTAAGAGTTGTTTAAAACATCAACACGTTTGAGCCCTATTGTTGCATTTTCACTGACAACTCTCGCGTGTTTGATGTGTCCTTAAACACACCACCAGGGAGAGTCACTGTGTTCACTCAACACGTTCTCACATGATGGTGACATGTAATAAACTTCAAGGGTGGATTTTATACCTGTTGGACAATTCCCATTGAAATAAAGTAGAACTTGTGTCTGTGTCTAATATAATAGATGATTTGTTAAATGATCAGCAGGGATGTAAAGAGGATGTTAATAATTAACAGACAAAGAAAAAGCTAAAAAAAAAAAAAATCACCAGTTCTGTTCTGAATGATCAAACATTAATGTTCAGTTTCAGGACACATGACACGATAAATACAACGTTTAATTCATGAACTTTTATTTTATCAAATTAATTATGAAATTCAAAGTAAAACTGGTGAACAGAGTCATTGTGCAGATGGATGTGTTATCAGTACCGCGTGTGTGTGTGTGTGTGTGTGTGTGTGTGTGTGTGTGTGTGTGTGTGTGTGTGTGTGTGTGTGTGTGTGTGTGTGTACACCTGTACCTAAAACACTGAATGAACTGTTGTATGTTTTTTCATTGTAATGTGACATTAACAAGATAAAGATCAAAAACACCCCAAAATATCTATTATTCCAGTTTCCTTTTATTTTGACAGGGCCAGAAGGAAGCTTGTATTTTCCAGTGCATCTTTATTAAAAAGGACGTTTGTGGCATCCTCGGTGTGTTCTGGCTTCATGAACCTTTTGACGGAAATGGAACAAAACTGTTGAAACAGTCGTGACTTCTCGGCTCGTGTTTTTTTAAGGCTGATGTAGGTTTCGAAATGTAAACCCGTAAAAAACACAATACACTATTTTGACATTAATGTTGATCCAAATATTTAGTTTGAAACAGCTCATAGCCTGAAAATGGAAAAACTAAATGATTGAGATTGCCAATGCAGCTGCTAAGAAAGGACACAACATTATAAATGAGTGATGAATATTCTACAGGGAAAGAAGGACCCCGATCCCGTGTACCTGCTGAGTCACTGGTTGCTATGGTGGTCGGGGGGCCGAAGGAAGGGGGGCACCAACTGAGGAGCCTTCGAAGAATTTCTAACCGATCGTTAATCTGCAGTAAAAGATGAGACCGTTCGTTACGTAGCTGGAGAAACTTTCACGCCGATTATTGTCTTTGCTCTGAATTTAAAAATCCTCAGAAAGCCGTTACGAATTTCTTTGGTGCGTAAGCCGTAGACGATGGGGTTGACCGTGGCCGGGAGCAGAATGTACATCAGCCCCATGAAGGTGTTGACGTCGGTCGGGATGGGGATGTTCAGGTTGTGGGACAGGAAGGTCACGCTGCCCACCAGGTAGAAACACATCATGACGATCAGGTGCGTGCCGCAGGTGTGAAAAGCTTTCCTGCGGTCTTCGCCTGCCGCTCGCAGGACGACGCTCAGGATCTTCGTGTAGGAGAGGAAGATGACGGGAATGTCCACGCCGACGAAGCAGATGATCACAGCGAGGCCGGCCGCGCTGCTCTGACCGGTGCTGCCACACGCCAGGCTGACCAGCGCCATGTGGTCGCAGTAGCAATGCTGGATGGAGTTGGACCCGCAGAACCGCAGCGAACCCGCCAAACCCACCAGCGTCGCCATGATGGAGACGCTGCGCACCGACGTGAAGAGCAGCACCTTCGCCAGCATGGAGGAGTCCATGATTTCCGTGTAACGCAGCGGCCTGCAGATGGCCACGTAGCGGTCCAACGCCATCGCCAGCAGCAGCGTCGACTCCAGCGAGGACAGGAAGTGAGCGAAGAACATCTGAGTCAGGCAGCCGGCCAACGAGATCTCGTTCCGGTCGAGCAGGAGGCCGAGCAGCACGTTGGGGACGATGGCCGTCACCACGAGGATGTCGACGACGCAGAGCGCGCAGACGAGGAGGTACATGGGGCTGTGCAGGCTCTCCACCCGGCGCACCACCTGCACCAGCAGGGAGTTTCCAAGCAACACCAGCAAGTAGGAGGCGGAGAACGGCAGCGCCAGCAGCCGCCGGTGTTTCTGCAGCTCGGGGAAACCTCTGAACACGAAGGTGCTGTGGGAGAAGTTCCTGTCCAGAGAAGACTCCAACATGGCGCCGGTTTCAACTGCGGCCAAACAGAAATGTTCAACGACCAAGATCAATGAAACGAAGAAGAACGGAAGCTGTTATTTAACATCTGCAGCAGGACGGACGGACGCCAGCGTCCACCAGTTGTTTACGTGTGGAACAAGTTGTGCATTCACCAAAACTATTAAACAAATTCAGTTCTCAGGAACTTAAAAACAAATTGCAGACATTTCTCAGCTAAAAGTCCAACTGTTACAACAAGCAGTGATCTGCTGAACCTCCAACCTGCCGCCGAGTTAACCACGCCTGATCCGGGTGCCGCGGTTGGTTTGGAGCATCCCTTGACCTTAAACATCAAATTCCTGTGTCACGGCTAAACATCCAACTTTGCCACATCGCCATGGCAATGCCCTTTGACGAAAACCCACGGAAATTATTGATATTTTATTATATTTCCACCAATAGATTCTCCTGAATCCTACACAGGTCTTTTAGATAAATTATGTTTCTACAGTTTAGAGCGTTTTTTTTTCCATTGAAACCATTAATCCCGTTTACGAGAGAATTTAATGAGCATTAAATGGAATAAAGTTCGGTGAAATAGACCTGAAGCAGAAGTATGAAGTACATATATATAATTCAAATATTAGTCCCTGAATAACAATCTTTAAATAGACGTCACATCTCTCAAAGCTTTATTGCCACCAAAAAATTCACGTGACAAATTGTGCCATTAATAATTGATGGTTATTAAGTTTTAAAGACACCAGTGGAGACATTAATCTTATATGTATCTCAAGCTTCATTCATATTTCAAAATGCTCAACATTACAGCTGTGAAAAAACTCATTATAATCATATTTGTATTCATGAGTTATGAGTTTTATTCAAGCCTCTGTTTACTGTGCAAACACAGTTTACATTTCAACAAATTATAAACTGTAATAAAGTCTTTCCCGATCTACGACTCATTCAGGTTTTTATGCACTTATCAAATAATGAAGACGTTATCTATAAATCAGGACAATCAGTTCTCACAGTTTTTCATGAAGAATTCTGATTTACTGATGAGCAAATCATGAAGGAAATACATCTTGTCACTGACCTCTGCTGGTTTCCAGCCATCCAGCTACAATTGGTTTTATGTTGCTGTGGCACCAAGCAGAAAACACACCAGACAATATTTATGATTTGGAAATGTGCATTAAATATCAGACCTTTTGTCGAGAAATGTAGTCCAACTTAAATATTCTGCTGTTTGTCTGTTTCAAAAAGGCAAATCAAAATGTAATAACAACGAATGAAATATTAGTTATTTAAAAATATATATATCATCACATACATATATACATACATTAAAGGCATGCTGGGAAATTTGTTAATGCAAAACATCTTTACAGAAATGACCAAGTTTCATTTACAGCAGCTCAGCCGTGAAAAAAAGGATGAAAAGTAGAAGAAATGGAGCAAATTACTGAATGAAACTAGTTATTGTTAGAAATACAGCAGTGAATATAAAATGGCAGTTGTTTTAATTTAAAATTAAAAGTCTCGTAACAGAGTAAAATAATGTTTATGAGCTAAGTCATCATTTAGTGTTTAAACTGTCAACACAAGAAAATTAACACGAGAGCTTAAAATAAAATTTTACATTTCTGCACTTACCCCACAATGTTCTTAAAATGTTTTCAGCTGGATGTTTTTTTTCTTCTTCCCAGTTAAGTTTCTCCTTCAAAGTTCCACAAAACATCAGCATAACGTTTCTAAAGCACGTCATCCGACTCTGAAATATCGACATTCGACTTGTTAAAAACCATTTAAAACTTGTTACGAAGTATTTTCAGAGTGTTTTCAGAACTTTTAAGAAGAACATTCTGGAAACAAACAAAAAACGTCCCATTGAAAACATGACTAAATATTCTCAATGGTTTTAATCAATTCTAGCCAGGTACTCGTGTGTCCACCTCAGTTTAGATTTGGAATAAATGTTCTAAAACCGCTTTTCAGATGATGACCAAACAATTCATAAAATATTTCCTTAAAAACACTTCAGTAACAAAGTGGACTCTCCGACCTGCAGAGTGTTCGCCGGTTCTTTGCCAGTTCTTTGCCGGTTCTTCGCCGGTTCTTCGGCTGCTCGTCGGGAAACACTCGGTCTTCTCTCGGGTCATCTTATAGCTGAAGTCCAAATGTCCCGTGGGAAAACTGTATCTTTTTATATCACATTGTCTCATTATTACACCAAGTCCTGAGAAGACTTCATGTTTGATGAATATTTCTTGTTTATTGTTGTTGTCTTTCTCATTTGTTGCTGTTGTTTACTGATGTTCCACAAAATGAAAATGTGAAAATTCCTGTTAAAATACAAACTGCGTTCAGATGAACGTTGTAGCCGGATATCGTCTCCAGCTTCAATATTAAACCTGGAAATCAGAAGATGCAACATGTTTCCTTCGAGGTTTAAAATCTAATTTGCGGGCTGCTCGTTGCTTCAGGAATCTCTCCGGCCGTTTGTTGTTGTCTCCTTGAAGCTAATTGGCCCCGAGGTCACGACGGCGGCGCTTCGTTTCCTCTTAGAAGAACGTGGGATTAATTATCTGCTGTGTTTAATCAGTCTCCTCCGTCAGACTCTCGGCGCTGCAGTTGTAATGAGATTTTTGACTAAATGAACTCGCTGGAAGCTTCAGTCACTCGTCGTGACGTCAGAAGCAGCAGATCAGCTCGTCTTCCTGTCCTCATGGAGAGACTTCTATTTGTTTGGTTTTAATCCCCTTCGACTCAGCTTTCTAACATTGTTTCTTAACTCCTGCAGCAGCTTTAGTCTCTAAGTATTTTATAATATGTCATGTTTTTGGATGCCGTCTGTTCGAAATGTGAAAGTTTGTGAACTCTTCAGTGTTTTCTACATTTCTACATTAATCTGACCTTAAACTTTATCAGATTTTCACACGAGTCCTAAAAGTCGATAAAGAAAATCCAACTGAACAAACAAGACTTAAAATTAAATGATTGCACAGCGGTGCAGTGGTTAGCATTGTCGCCTCACAGCAAAAAGGTTCTGGGTTTGAATCCGGGCCTTCCTGTGTGAGTCTGCAGGTTCTCCGTGTGCCTGCGTGGGTTCTCTCGGTTCTCCAGCTTCCTCCCACCATCCAGAAACATGAACCTCAGGTTAACTGGTGGTTCTACAAATGTCCCTGAGGTGTAAAGGAGAGTGTAAACGGTCTTTGTTTCCGTCTGTCTCTATGTCCTGTGATGGACTGGTGATCTGTCCAGGTGAACCCCACCTTTGCCCAAAGTGAGCTGGGATAGGCTCCGCCCCCCGTGACCCTGTTCAGGATAAAGTGGGTGTAGATAATGGATGGATGGATATCTACCAGCTGTATGTGAACCTTTGCTATGAACATCTGCTTTGACCTCCTCGTGCAGAAATAACTGCAACTAAATATTTCCGCTAACTGTCGACCGGTCCTGAACATCAGCTTCTTCACTACATGTATTCTATGAGTCTGAACAGACATGGAGGGGGACGGCTGGGGGGTTCTAGTTGTGTCATTTTGGACCTGGTTTTGGACTAGTTTTGACCTGGTTTTGACCCGGTTTTGGACTGTTAGGAACCCAGTTTCAGGCTTCTAGACAAACATTGAACAGCCGTGGCAGCCAGCCGGTCTGTTCTGGACCACAGCAGGTTCCACTGATGATGCTGTGGACACTTTAAACTGCGTTTCTGTTTTTTTATGAACTTTAGATTATCTCTGATGAAGTCTACGTCCTCTCGATGTGCATTACAGAGAATCTTCCAGGTGAGTTGATGTTCTTAAGAGGATCCAGGATGTTGTCGGTCAGTCGGTCGAAGGCCGATCAGATTTTACATTTCTGTCTCCGTGTCTGTGACATCATCACATTTTAGCTACGGTTGGTAAAACTTAAAAAAAAACATCAAACAAATAGATGTTCAGAGTTACTTGTTAAATAATTTTTTTGTTGTAACTGTGGCTGTTTTGTTGTAATTGATCATATGCGTCTGAACAGGCATGACAAGAGTTTTATGAAATATATTATCCATCCATCATCTTCCACTTATCCAGGTCGGGTCGCGGTGGCAGCAGGCCAAGCAAGTTGACCCAGACTTCCCTCTCCCCCGCAAGCTCATCCTGGAGGATCCCAAGGCGTTCCCAGGCCAGCGGGAGATATGATCCTCCAGATGTTCTGGGTCTTCCCAGAGGTCTCCTGCCAGTTGGCCGTGCCCGGAAAACCTCCAGTAGGAGGTGTCCAGGAGGATCCTGATCAGATGCTGAACCACCTCAGCTGACTCCTTTCGAGGTGAAGGAGTAACGCCTCAACTCCAAGTTCCCTCCTGATGTCCGAGCTCCTCCCCCGATCTCTAAGGCTGAGCCCGGCCTCCTACGGAGGAAACTCATTTCGGCCGCTTGTAGCCACGACCTCGTTCTTTTGGTCACGACCCAGAGCTCTAACCATCGGTGAGGGTCGGAACATAGATCGCCCGGTAAACTGAGAGCTTCGCCTTCCGCCCCGGTTCTTCTTCACCAACACGGTCCGGTGCAGCGCCTGTTGTACTGCTGCAGCCGCACCAATCCGGCAGTCGATCTCCCGCTCCATCCTCCATCCTCTCCTCACTCATTAACAAGACCCCGAGATACTTAAACTCCTTCACTTGAGGCAGGAGCTCCGTCCCCACCTGGAGGGATCAATCCACCGGTTTCCTGCAGAGAACCGTGGCCTCAGGTTTGGAGGTACTAACCCTCATCCCCGCCGCTTCACACTCGGCTGCAAACCGCCCCAGTGAGTGCTGGAGGTCCGAAGAGGCCAACAGGACGACATCATCTGCAAACAGCAGAGATGTGATCCGGAGACCCCCGAACCTGATGTGCTCCTCCCCCTGACTGTGCCTAGATATCCTGTCCATGAAGGTCACAAACAGGATCGGTGACAAAGGACAGCCCTGGCGGAGGCCAACACCCACCAGAGGCCACGCCCACCGGAAACGAGTCTGACTTGCCGAGAATGCAAACACAGCTCCTACTGCAGTTGTACAGAGCCCGGATGTCCCTTTGCAACGGGTCCGGCACCCCATACTCCCGCAGCACCCCCCACAAAAACCCCGGGGGACCCGGTCGAAAGCCTTCTCCAAGTCCACAAAGCACATGTAGACTGGATGGTTAAACTCCCAGGACCCTCCAGTAGTCCTGCGAGGGTAAAGATCTGGTCCACTGTTCCACGACGAGGACGGAATCCGCACTGCTCCTCTTGAATCTGAGGTTCGACAAATGGTCGGAGTTTTTTCCAGGACCCTGGCATAAGCTTTGCCTGGGAGGCTGAGTAGTGTGATACCCCGATAGTTGGAGCAACTCTCCGGTCCCACTTTTTGAAAATGAGAACCACCACCCTGGTCTGCCAATCCAACGGTACTGATCCCGACCCCCGTGCGACATTGAAGAGGCGTGTCAGCCAAAACAGCCCAGCAATGTCCAGCGCCTTCAGCATCTCAGGGCGGATCTCATCCACCTCCGGCAGAGGCCTCTGCTAGGGATATGGGTGCGACCCCTCCCAAACCTTCAGACGCTGCCTCCTCTCCAGAGGGCATGCTGGTCAGGTTTAGGAGTTCCTCAAGGTGCTCTTTCCACCTCCCCTCCCCCACCCCCACCCTCCGCTGAGAACAGCTTGGGGCAGTCCCTGCTTTCACTTCCTGAGTCGTCGGATGGTTTGCCAGAACTTCCTTGAGGCCAACCAAAAGTCCTTCTCCATGGCCTCCCCAAACTCCTCCCATGCCCAAGTTTAAGCATCCGCGACCACCGTAGCTGCAGCCCTTCTGGCCTGCCGGTACCTGTCAGCTGCTTCCGGAGACCCCTGAGCCAACCAGGCCCGAAAGGCCTCCTTTTTCAGCTTGACAGCTTCCCTCACCCCGGTGTCCACCACCAGGTTTTCGGGTTGCCGCCGCGACAGGCACCGATGACCTTCCGACCACAACTCTTAGCGGCCGCGTCCACAATAGAGACTTTGAACACGGTCCGCTCGGACTCAATGCCCCCAACCTCCCTCGGGGTGCGTGAGAAGCTCTTACGGAGGTGAGAGTTGAAGACCTCCCGGACAGGTTCTAACAATAGTCAGAGTCTTCCTCCCTGCAACCTGCAGGCGCATGGAGGTGACCCTCTCGTTCTCCGGGGAGAACTCCAACACGTCGGCGCTCAGCCGGGGGCTCGTGAGTATCCCCTCCCGCCTGGCGCCTCTCACCTTGGGCAACTCCAGAAAAGGATAGAGTCCAGCCGTTCTCCAGGAGCTTGGTTGCAGAACCAGTTCTGTGCGTGGAGGTGAGCCCAACTATATCTAGCTGGTACCGCTCCACCTCCTGCACCACCTCCGGCTCTTTCCCCGCTAGCGAGGTGACGTTCCACGTCCTTAGAGCTAGTCTATGCTGCCGGCGATCTGCCTGCCGCCCGGTATGCATTGCACCCGACCCCGATGCTTGTCCCTGCGGGTGGTGGGTCCACAGGGTGGCTGCTCCATGATGTTTCTTTGGGCTGGGCCCGACCGGGCTCCATCGGCGAAGGCCCGGCCACCAGACGCTCGCCGGCGAGCTCCCCTCCTGGGTCTGGCTCTGGCTCCGGGAGGGTGCCCCAGTTTCCCTAATCAAGGTGAGGTGGCTTCAGTCTGTGGGCTGCTGTTCATCGGGGTCTTTGTGAGCCGCTCTTTGTCTAGGCTCTCACCTGGGACCAGTTTGCCTTTGGAAACCCTACCAGGGGCTGATGCCCCGGACAACATATTATATTTTATGATATAATAATATAATATATAATTTAATATTTTAGTAAGTTCAATCCAAAGTTTAACGTCTTTAACATCAAACATGGTGATAAATGAAAAACATTTAATGTGTTTCTGCTGCAGTTCCAGTTTGCGTTGTTTAAACTAAATAAGTAATAATAATAATAATAAATATATATAATATATATGTTATTATATAATAATATATATAAATATATTATATATAATATATATATAAATAATTTTATATATAAAATATGATATATTTATATATAATATTTATATAAATATTATAATAATAATATTAAATATAATATAAGTGACATGAAAAGAAAAGAAACGACACATGAGCAAAATCAATACAATTTTAAACTTTATTATTTGTCTTTATATTTCCACATTTTTAAATGTATTCATTCCCCTTTATATTTCCACATTCATTTCCTTATTCTTTTACAGATTTATTCTTTTTTTATGTTTAAATCAGATGAAACTGAATAACAATAAACCTGAACATATTCGATGATAAATCACAGATAAAGATAGATGCTTCTGAGAACTCCTGTTATTACATGAGTTTATGAGGAGATATAAAGCATCATACTGCCACCTGGTGGTGGACAAACACACCTGCTGGTTCACGGCCGTTGATGCTCCTTCAGTCTGCTGAAGGCTTCAAAAACACTTTATAATATTAAGTGTTTAAATTATCAGGTGTTATAAGATGCCTGTATGATGCTTTTAGTTTTTTAAATGAAAGACAGGAGCAGCTTTCTGTTGCCTTGGAAACTACAAACTGTTTGATTCATTACGAAGAAATGTATTTTAAATTGGAGAATTTATTTTAATACTATTGTGCTGACATTGTTTTAGTGTTTTGCAGGAATATTTGTTCAGTTTCTTCTCCTTTCATGTCACAGTTACATATATTTATGATTATTGTTTATTTAGTTTGGACAATAACCCACTTCTTTAAAAAAAAAAAAAAAAACACACTAAATCAAACGGTTATGACACATCCTTAAAAAGATTTTATTTGAGTGGAAATGAAAATCTTTTAACAGGCAGAGCAGCAACATGCTGATTTAATGCTGAACCAACGAATTATCTTTAATATTCACGTTATTTGTACTTTATTGACCTTTTACAGTCGTTTTGTTCCCTCCATGTGTTTACATGTATATTCATGGAAAAACATCTACACATCAATAATGTGGTCCAATATCTGGTTTCACAAACAAGCAGTGAATAATAAAAAACTAAATACATTTAAAAATATAATGTGTTTATGTACACATAAACTTTACATGCAGCTCTAACAGGTTTGAATGTGAATGGTAAAACTATATTTGATTTTACTGTTCATTTATTGTGATTTGAACAAGCTCCTCCCACAGAACTCATCCATCAGACGACTTTGAATTTGTTCCGAAAAGTTACATAAGTTAAGAAAATATTTTGTTTCCGTCTCACGCTGTGACTTTAAGTTTCTGTAACTTTGACGTTCATCTTCCGATGTTCCCCAAACTTTACGTGTTTACATTTTAATTGTTGGTCGCGGTCGTGGCGCCACCTACTGGCAACAGGAAGTTAAATGTTTCATGTTGCAGCTTGAAGAGATGCGCCTCAAATTGAGCAAGAAAAAGCCTGAAGACTTGAATGATGCCACACACAGCGGCACTTGTTGGACACAGGAAGTGATGTCATGACCGCCGTCACTTACAACACAACGTCAACAAACTAGCACGCTGAAAAATCAACGTACGCGGCCGACCCGCTGCCCCCCCGACGGGCGGCGGTGTGCGAGGGCCCAAAACGTGTTTTTCTGAAGAACTGTGCAGCGTTCAGACGGAGCGACGGCCCGTCAGCGTCCTCAGGATGTGCTGCCGGATCTCGGTGGTTCTGATGCCGTAGATGATCGGGTTGAAGCAGCTCGGGAAGAACAGGTACATGGTGCTGAAGAAGACCCGGGCGGCGGCGGGGAGGCGGTTTCTGATCCGATACGACAGGAAGGTGACGAGTACGATGGTCAGGCTGACCGTCATCACCACGATGTGGGTGACGCAGGTGTGAAGCGCTCGGAGTCCCGACTTCCCCGAACGCAGCACGGAGCTGAAGATGACGACGTACGAGACCGTGATGAAGACGAAGTCGGCGACCGGGATGAGGAAGACGCTCAGCAGCCCCGCCAGGTTGTTGACGGCGGTGCTCCCGCAGGCGAGCTCCACCAGCGCCATGTGCTCACAGAAACAGTGTTCGATCACGTTCCCGACGCAGAACGACAGGTTTCCTGCGAGCGCCGTCACCACGGCGACCAGCAGCACGTTCCTGACCAGCAGAGGGACCACGAACGTCAGGAACCCCGGCGGCGCCATGCTCTCATGGTAGTAGAGCGGCGTGCAGATGGCGAAGTATCGGTCCAGAGCCATCCAGACCAGCAGCGTGGACTGAAACGCTCCCAGCAGGTGAACCACGAACATCTGGAGCAGGCAGCCAATCAGAGAGATCCCGCGCCAGCCCGACAGGAAGCTCAGCAGCATGTTGGGCACGAAGAACAGCGGCAGGCTCAGGTCCACGCACGCCATGCCGGCGATAAGGACGCACATGGGCGAGTGGAGGCTCCTCTGGGAGACGACCACGTACAGCAGCAGCGAGTTGGCCGACAGAGACACGAAGAACATGACGGAGAACGGGAGGAAGAGGACAGGACGGAGAGCGCCGAGCTCGGCGAAGCCGTCCAGGATGAAGCGGTCGTGTGACGAGGCGTTCTCCATCATCTCGCTTTTATCTTCAAGTCAGCCTGAAAACAGACAAAATAAAATCAACTTCCAGCCAAATACAAACTACTTTTCTTTCAGATTCCCGTTTTTGGATTGAAATAATTATCTTATAAACATCAAAACAAATCAAACAACTGGAGCTGATTATTATTGTTAATTATTCAAGTAAACCACCCAACAACTACATCTAATTCATCTCTGAGAGGATTTTAATATTCAGTAGGAAACACATTTTTCTCATCTTTGAGGTGATCTGAACATTAAACTGAAGAAGAAGCAGACGTAGAAACAATTTATAAACATACGGAGAAACAAAGACAACAAAGAGTTTCATATAGAATTCATTTTCTTCATTTATATGTGAATTTTAATTTATTTGAACTGAATTGAACAACTAATTTAACTGAAGAAAAGTTTTGCTCTTGAGAAAAAAATTTGAAATGTGGAGAATCATGTTGATTTTAAATTTCGAGGATAAATCAAACTTCCTTTGTGCATCTGATTTTACAAGATGAACTCGTGTTGTTGTTCTTCGGAATCATTTTTAATTAAAAAAATAAAATAAAGTAAATTCGCTCTCTTTTATCACAGAAACACAGTTTGGTAAAAAAATTTCATGTCGTCTGGAGGAAAAAACAGAAACTCGGAGGAAGTGACTGAAACCGATGGAGATGGACAGATGTGAGCATTTCCATGGTAACACCTGCAGCAACACAAAGAGGACAGGTCCGAACACGCTTCAGCCGATGCTCAACATTTTTACTTTATCTTCAAAATGCTAAATATCCCCCAAAAGATCTTCCTCCTTTAATTTATTTGCTGTACTGTCGTCTCATTGAAACAACCGGCCTGAAACTGTCTCGTTATAAGTCGCATTGTGAGTCCTGATAATTCCTCCTCAGCTCCGTCTGCCCGTCTGAAACAGACGATGTTTCACACATCTGTTTCCTTCAGAAAACACACTGACCGAAAACACGTTTAACGCGTTGGTTCGTCACTACGGCTTCACCGGAACTTTGAAAAAGCTCAACAGCCGAGATCAATAGAGGAAGAAGCAACAAATCAGATTCATAAGCACATTTCCACAAAGAGCCGAAGTCGAGAATCTGGAAGAGAGAAATGAAAAAAGGCACCGAAAACAGCAAATAAATCAACAGGGAGGAAATCTTGTATCTGCAGGATTTAAAATGAAATATCTGCAAAGGCAGAAAAAAATAAACCAACATCGGGAAACATGTCGGTAATCAAACTTCACAGAAACACTGAAAACATCAGCAGGTCCGAGACGTATTTTAACTGGTACCCAGAAGTCCAAGAAGATCCGATCTCAGGAGTTCAACACGAACAGCTGCTGGAGAGTTTCGTCATCTTTGTCTGCAGCCGATCCTCCATTTGTCCCCGCTGAACCTCTGACTCAGCACTTTAATAAGTTTCCTGTGAGTCCGAACCTCTGCGGATTCCCTCGGTACCGACCAGGAAGTCACGTGAACGCAAAACAGGACGTTTATTGTCATTTACAGCCGAGTGTTCCTCAGCCCAAGCAGTGATTTCCATGACAGAATCATGGCTGTTTTATGTGTGTCAAACTGAAATGTTTCAGAAGGTCTACGGCGATGAAGCAACGATTTGCTAAATTATGTGTTTGTTATCTTTGTTTGCAGGTTGATAACTTAAGTTTAGCTTGTTTTTTTTATGCAAAATTATGTGCAAGCTTTTCACGCGCAACATAAGCAGACTTGGATCTTGCTGATCCATCCTCGTATCTACTGAACCGAGCCTCGCTGCCTGCCTTGGACCAGGGAGCCATGTGGTATTGGGGTGTTGGTATCTTTCATGCAGTGGAGCCTCTGGAGCAGATGATGGTCTGTTAACTGCCCGTCTGACAGCCGGACACGCCTCGTCCACTGGGCTGTACCCGGTCATGTGCAGCGCTACACGGTCAAACCCTCGTACCTGCTGGGACAGAACCGACCTCTGAACTGTCAGCAGTAACCTGCCAGCCTTAAAGAACCACCTCCCCTATTTCTATTTTGACTTAGGCTGCTGTAGTATCAGTCTTGTCCACCTGATGGCGCGCCTGCCTGATAGCATACCTCCCTCCGTCCATATGAATCATTTCCAGAAGAACCAGAACCCTGATCAGAAAGACTTTATCTAATGACACTGATGGAAACATTTACTGACTTTGTATTTCAGGAGAGTACTTGGTGTTTTTTCAATGGGAGACAAACTGTTTATAAAAGTGTTCGTAGGTCTGAAAAATGGTTCTGATCCAGAAGTGTCTTCAGCTGCAATACCAGCGAGTGCCACTAGAGGTCGGCTCCAAAAAGCCTCCGGCTCCATAGACTCCCATTCAACTTCTCTCATCAAATCCAAAGTGAATAAAATGTGTCCATCAGTTCTCTCGGTGTTGTTAGCTAAAGTCACTCCTTCTTCTTAGTTTTCTGGAGGTCCATCTGAAAATAATCCCTCATTCATTAGAAAAGAAGATTCAAGAAGACCTGTTTTTGGGGGCGTGTCTGTTTGATTGACAGGCCTGTGGTCCAGTCAGGTTACAGCTATCGGTGGGCGGGACGTAGTATCGTCAGGTTTCCGATCAGATCGGTCAGATCCACCTCTGGCTCCTCCCCCAGCTCGTCCAAATATGGTCACTTCCTGCTCCAAACCGCTCCGAGCTAACAAAGATGGTGACGGACAGAATCTGAACTGGAGGATTCATAACGTTCACAAACCAATGTTCAAAACATATCTTTTTACTTTAGCCTTTAACTAGTTACTCTTGAAGCTCTCTCTGGTACTTGAACTACATTGCCTTTAAAATGCATGTTGCTTATTTTATATTTTAACTCTATTTGCATTTAATTTGATGCATTTTATGTTTTTTATGCATCTCATTTCTTTTCTATATTTTTAATTGTTCCTTTACATCTGTAATTATCTTACAGTGAAGCACTTTGAGCTGCATTTCTTGTATGAAAGGGGCTCTACAAATAAAGTTTATTGTTATTATTATTAAACCAAAGGGTGACATCACTGCTGGTGGACACTTGATTGGAGCCAGCCCCTACTGGCCACCAGTGGTATTGTACTTTATAGCTGTGGTGGACACACAAGATTAGCTTCAACTATACAGTATCTCACCAAATGTTAAATATGGTAACAGTCTACCCTTCTTTTCCTCGGTTACCTGAAGTCACAGTGACCTTTGACCCCCAAAATGTAATCAGTTCACCGTTCTGTTCAAGTTAACGTTTGAGACAAATTTGAAGTCACTTCCTCAAAGTGTTCTTGAGATGTCGAAATATCGGAGACATAATGCAGAAATGGAAATATAGATTTAAACACGCTTTATGTTTGATTTCTTCTGTCTTCAGAACATCTCCCTGAACAGGCCGCACTTTATGGTAAGACATTCTTTAATAGTCATTTCAAAGACACAAAACATTTAAAGAAGTTTAAAGCTGTTGTGTCGGGGGTCACAACGGGGACAGTTTCAGGTCCTTTCATCATGTTTGCTGGTGTCATGGTAACGAGCCCCAGCAGAGCTCCTCCCTGCCTCAGCATCAATAACAAACACCGGGCCGGACCTCCAGAGTCCCGGACCTCCAGAGTCCCTGAGTCCCGGTTCGCGCGGACACTCGGACACCCTGGAGGCTCCGGCCCTGCGTCACTAACGGGCCAATTAGCACGCTCTGCAGCACAGGGAGGACGCTCTGCTGTCGCCACGGTTACCGGAGTTCACTCGTGGTGTTTACACGCTCTGTGAGGTGGCCACAGGAAACAACACAAACTTTTCTCAAAGGTTGAAAAATTAGCCACACAGTCGAAGTCATTTGAAATAATTTATTTTTTAATTACTCTTGTATGATTCATATGGATTTACATCAACAGTCACCTGCATGTCAGAATGAGTCCTAAATCACGCAACGCTCATCATACTCTTACATGCAACACGGATCTTAAACAGTTTCAGGCCGTACATCGCAGGGTTGAACAGCGGCGGACACGTCAGGAAATACAACGACAGAAAAATGCCCAACACTTCGGGCAACGAGGTTCTCTTGGATGTCTCCAGGTTCCCCGGCATCCATGAGAAGTTCTTCTCCAGGTTGGAGTTTCGGACAAACAGATCCCTCGACTGCACATTCTGAGCTAACAGCCGCAGATCGAATGATAAAACCACAAAGTCAGTGTTTGGCCTCGTGTTCGGATACCAGAACACTTATGAACCACCTTACGTTCAAACACGATGTTTGTTATGGCCAATCCACGACTAGCACCGAAGTCCAACAACAAAACACCACTCAGGTTCAGATCAGACATGAACGACCATTAGAGGTTGTTTGTTCCAAGACCGACAGGCATGACATTGAGAGGACGACGTGGATGAAACACTCAAACAAAAGGTGCTGTGATACTCCAACCTTGCAGCGGAAGGAAAGAGGGCCGATTTAAAACAACCTCCATGGCGAGGCACCTAAAGGAAGCGGGAGTCAGAGGCCGGAGGAAGGCCTTTTAATTACGTTACTTCATCAGGCTGCGTTCGGCTTACGTCGGCTAAGGGTGCGTTTTGTCCAGAGCTGAAGATGCGAGCCAATGGAAGTGGCGTCCTCTGGTGGTCACGGTCCAGCTATAAGTCCCACTCAAGGATCGCCACAGAGAAAGTGCTGATGTTGGAGGGATTGGAACGCCTCGTCCTTCTCAACAGTTGGCCATCTCTGTTTGGTCGAGGTTAAAGAACAGCGTACAGGTTTGAATCGAAAGCCTTCGCTGTCGTCGTCTGAATAATGAACGCACGGTGAAGGTCGTGGAACGGTCATGGCAGCTGGAACTTCGGTAATGGCGGATAGAAAAACAAGGAATGTTGACTCTCGTTTAACGAACTGCCGCGTTGAAGCCTAACGTTTTGTCCGCCCTTCCGTCCACCCGGACCTCCTTCCAAGTCCAAGCTTGTAGCTCGATAACGGCATCACAAGACTTCCCATCATGCTTACTATAGCCACTAGAGGGCGCTTAACAGTTAAATCAAACTAAGGTTAAAAACAATGGATGGATTTGTTCAGTCAAACTCAAGAGCCTGTATGTTTTCATACTATCCCCACGTTCCAATATCCATATCAAACTATTTAGTTTGTACGCCGTACGTCAAAAGTACCAGAAGGTTCTACTACATCCGGTCTCATTTTGCAGTCTGCAGGCTAGCATGCTACTCTGGCTGTCCTGACCCGCAATTCTTTGCGCAGCGGAAAATACGTCACATCGACAGTTGGTGGCGCTGAAGCTCCACCCACCAAAGAAAGAAGAAGCATTAAAAGGAAGCATTCCAAATCGTATCTTTTTCCTTTTTACTTCAAAAGTCGGATATGACAAGGAAGGTCAAAGGTCAAAGCACGTTATTATGATGAAGCAGTATGTCACAATTCCATACACACTACATGAAACCATACATACTTTTTAGGGGAAGCAGCAGTAAAATTAAAAAGAAATGGTATGTGATTCGGAATACGGTCTGTCAGTGAAAGAAAATTACAATCAACTGCTTGTAAAACCAAAGTAGACATCGTCTGTCAGGTGTCTGCACACCAAAAAGATTACAAAGGGTGACATCATGATAATCATGCAACGTACAAGGCTAAAAGTTTACGAAGTTTGTTTTTGGCTGAAGGTAGTCTCAACCGGTGGGACCTTTCATAATGAAGTCTCTCTGCTGCTGTGGGCGTCTTCTGTCTTTAAAGGTTTGAATGAAGCAGAGTTTCAGCTCAGTGAAGACGGACTCAGTCTGACTGCAGCAGGTGAAAACTCAACATATCTAGCGTCACCGTGTTTGTTTTCTAATTTATAACCTGAACATTATATTGACTTTGAAAACCAAATGGTCTGTTAGGGTTTGATTGTTAATACTCCATCAATGATGATGATGAATGTGTTTAATATCATGATGTTGACTTCTGTTTATATGTGCTTGATGTTTCAGCTGTACATTGTACAAATCAAGAAGACGTTTAAAACAGTTGCATTATAACTAGCACTTCAATATACAACAGAATGTAAAGGAGGCGTTGCTTTGTGTTGAGAACTAAAAGGAGACTCATGATAAACTCAAGTCAAGTTTCATTCTTCAATCTTGGTGCCTATTTTGACACTGGAGTGTTGAAATATTTATATTTCATGATTATAATGTGTTTGTATGTTGTGATCGTGGTCTCCAACGTGTTCCTCCTGGTGGTGATCTGTGTGAACCGCAGCTTACATGAACCGATGTACCTGTTCCTGTGCAGCCTGTTAGTGAACGAGCTGTATGGTAGTTCAGGCTTGTTTCCCTTCCTGCTGCTTCAGATCCTGTCGGACGTTCACACCGTTCCTGCTCCTTTTTGCTTTCTGCAGATTTTCCTTGTTTATTCTTATGGAAGTATAGAATTTTTAAACTTATCCATCATATCTTATGACAGATACCTCGCTATCTGTTATCCTCTTCAATATAATAAATCCATGACTTACAACAAAGTTGCCTTTCTTATTGCTCTAATATGGTTATCCCCGATCCTTGTGAATTTTTTTACACTGCCTTTGATTGTTCCTTTGAAGCTGTGTGGAAACATCATTAACAAAGTGTACTGTGATTTCCATTCTGTAGTTAAACTGGCCTGCTATGACACCACAGTCATCAACATTTATGGACTCCTCCTTAGTGCTTTCTCAGTATTTGGTCCTTTGATTTTAATCCTCTACACCTACATGAGGATCTTTAAAGTGTGTTTTTCTGGATCCAAACAGACCCGACAGAAAGCTGTCAGTACCTGCACACCTCACCTCGTTTCTCTGCTCAACTTTTCTTTTGGAGCCTGTTTTGAAATCTTACAGAGCCGGTTTAATATTAACTATGTACTGAATGTGTTGCGGATTTTCATGTCAGTTTACTTTCTTACGTGTCCGCCGCTGTTCAACCCTGTAATGTACGGCCTGAAACTGTCTAAGATCCGTGTTGCATGTAAAACTCTCATAAGACATGTATCTTATTAGTTTTAGCAGCCTACAAACTGATGTAAAGATTTTCTTTAATGTCACTGAACCCTTGTATCATTTTAACTGTGCATTGTTAAACATAAAGTGAAATCCAGTTTCCAAGAGTAGTGACGTCATGTGAAATGTAAATAAAACAGAATATGATCATTTGGAAATAATGTAAACTCATATTTAATTAAAAATAGACCAAAGACAACATCAAATGCTGAAACTGAGAAATTTTATTGTTTTATGTAAAAGATCTTCTCATTGTGAATCTGATGCAGCAGCACATCTCTATGAAGTTGTTCCAGGATGATGTTCACCACTGAGCTGCATCAACTCTTCTTTTAACAACACTCTGGAAACGTTGGGGAACTGAGGAGACCAGTTTCTGGAGTTTTGAAAGTGAAATGTGGTCCCATTCTTACCTGATAGAAGATTTCAGTTACTTAACAATTCAGGGTCTCCTTTGCTGTATTTTTCATTTCATGATTCAAAAGATGAATAAAAGTAATACTATCGTCCAAAATGTGAAAAAAATGACGACTTTTTTTTATAATATTTTAGACAACATGCTATAGTATGACTTTTTATTTATTATATATTAGACGACAAGCTCTCGTGTGACTTTTTTTTTATCATATAGACGACATACTGTAGTGTGACTTTTTTTTATCATATTTTAGATGACATGCTATAGTTTGACTTTTTTTTTTATCATATTTTAGACAACATGCTATAGTTTGAATTTTTTTTATCATTTTAGACGACATGCTATAGTATGACTTTTTTATCATATTTTAGACGACATGCTATAGTATGACTTTTTTATCATATTTTAGACGACATGCTATAGTATGACTTTTTTTTATCATATTTTAGACGACATGCTATAGTATGACTTTTTTATCATATTTTAGACAACATGCTATAGTATGACTTTTTTATCATATTTTAGACGACATGCTATAGTATGACTTTTTTTTATCATATTTTAGATGACATGCTATAGTATGACTTTTTTTTTATCATATTTTAGACAACATGCTATAGTATGACTTTTTTATCATATTTTAGACGACATGCTATAGTATGACTTTTTTTTCATATTTTAGATGACATGCTATAGTATGACTTTTTTATCATATTTTAGACGACATGCTATAGTATGACTTTTTTTATCATATTTTAGACGACATGCTATAGTTTGAATTTTTTTATCATATTTTAGACGACATGCTATAGTTTGACTTTTTTATTATATTTTAGACGACATGTTTGACTTTTTTTTTATCATATTTTAGATGACATGCTATAGTTTGAATTTTTTATCATATTTTAGATGACATGCTATAGTGTGACTTTTTTTTATCATATTTTAGACAACATGTTTGACTTTTTTTATCATATTTTAGACGACATGCTATAGTTTGACTTTTTTTTATCATATTTTAGATGACATGCTATAGTGTGACTTTTTTATCATATTTTAGACGACATGCTATAGTGTGACTTTTTTTATCATATTTTAGACGACATGCTATAGTATGACTTTTTTATCATATTTTAGACGACATGCTATAGTATGACTTTTTTTTATCATATTTTAGATGACATGCTATAGTATGACTTTTTTATCATATTTTAGACGACATGCTATAGTATGACTTTTTTTTATCATATTTTAGACGACATGCTATAGTATGACTTTTTTATCATATTTTAGACGACATGCTATAGTATGACTTTTTTTTTTATCATATTTTAGACGACATGCTATAGTATGACTTTTTTTATCATATTTTAGACGACATGCTATAGTATGACTTTTTTTTTATCATATTTTAGACGACATGCTATAGTATGACTTTTTTTTTTTTCATATTTTAGACGACATGCTATAGTATGACTTTTTTTTCATCATATTTTAGACGACATGCTATAGTATGACTTTTTTATCATATTTTAGACGACATGCTATAGTATGACTTTTTTTTTATCATATTTTAGACGACATGCTATAGTATGACTTTTTTATCATATTTTAGACGACATGCTATAGTATGACTTTTTTATCATATTTTAGACGACATGCTATAGTATGACTTTTTTTAATCATATTTTAGACGACATGCTATAGTATGACTTTTTTATCATATTTTAGACGACATGCTATAGTATGACTTTTTTATCATATTTTAGACGACATGCTATAGTATGACTTTTTTTTAATCATATTTTAGACGACATGCTATAGTATGACTTTTTTATCATATAGACGACATGTTTGACTTTTTTATCATATTTTAGACGACATACTATAGTATGACTTTTTTTTAATCATATTTTAGACGACATGCTGTAGTATGACATCATAATAAATAAAAATTTACTGAAAGTTAACTAATGAAAATCAGACATTGCTTTTGAATTGTGGTTCAACAGAAACATTTTAAAAAACAAACTAATGAAAATGGCCTGGCTAAAAATGATGGTACCCCTAGAAAAGATTGAAAATAATTTGGCCATAGGGACATGTTAGACTAAGGTGTCCTCTAATTAGCATCACAGGTGTCTGATTTTCATTAGTTAATTTTCAGTAAATTTTTATTTATTATGACTTTTGTCAGTTTCAAGTTATTTCAGTGACCATTGTGGGTTTTTCTTTCTTTAATGGAAGGGTACCAACACTTTAGTCCATGTGTGTAGCTGTTGCTACATGCTGTTATCAATATGATCTGCGGACTAGCTTATTTATTCTGCAACGATGAGAGTTGTAAAAATGAAATTATACTTATAATATTATGTTTACATGTCTTGTTTTTTTAATGTAACTTTACCTGCAAGAGGTGCTTGAATGGGAACTGTGGAAGGATGGCCTGTGACCGGGAGGATAAACGCTGCCAGGACACAGGTTGACTTATTGAACTTGGAAATACTGTTTACATTTGAAAAATCTTGATGGAATAAATGTTACCGTGGAGACTGTGGCTGTTTGAGAATACAAGGGTTGGATAGCAGCAACAGTAAATTCATAAATAACTACATTCATAAATATGACAACTGCTGTATTTTGGTAAAAAACAACTTTTATATTACCATAGAGAACAATTCCCACCACTAATCTGTAATAATGTTGAATTCATATTATCGAATGTAAAAACAATTGAGACATTTCAATCAATAGCAGACAATTTATAAGACGATAAATATAATGTCCACACGTCTTCCTTACCTACATTTAGGTGTAATGAACATGGGTTCTGTTCCTTCTGACAATAAACAAAACGTGCTGTTATTTTACAGACCGGCTAACAGGAGCTTCGTCATCTTTAATGTGGACATTCATCAATTCAAGGAGGAAAAAAACAGGTGGAAGAGTGAAGTTCATGTCATGAATTTGTCACATTATAAAACAACAGACAGTTCTTAGGGCGACCTGATATGAATACTAAACATTTGATATTAGACTTTTAAATACGACACGGATTTTGGACATTTTCATGCCATACATGACGGGGTTCAGAAGAGGCGGGCACGTGAGGAAATATAACGATAAGAAGATTCGTACCCCGTCGGGCACGCTGCTCATGTCAAACCGGCTCTGGAGGATTTCAAAGCTCGCCCCGAAGGAGAAGTTGAGGATGGAGGCGAGGTGAGGCGAGCAGGTGCTGACGGCTTTCTGTCGGGTCCGTTCACAACCGGAGAAACACACCGCCAGAATCTTCACGTACGTGTAAAGAATGATGACCAACGCGCCGACGATGGTGCTGAACGTGGCAACGAGTCCGTAAACGTTGACGGCGGTGGTGTCGGAGCAGGACAGCTTCACCACCGAGAAGCTGTCGCAGTACACTTTGTGGACGACGCTGCCACACAGCTGCAGACGGGAAGTCAGACACAAGGAGACGAGCATCGCCGAGCAGGGAAACAACCACGACACAGCGACCAGCGCCGCCATCCTCCTGGACGTCATCCGGGCGTTGTACTGCAGCGGACAGCAGATGGCGACGTAGCGATCGTACGACATCACGGCCAAGTTCAAATATTCTACAGCTCCGTAGGAGTGAACGCAGAAAACCTGCAGCAAGCAGAACGCAGCAGGAACGCTGTGAACGTCCGACAGGATCTGAAGCAGCAGGAAGGGAAACAAGCCTGAACTACCATACAGCTCGTTCACTAACAGGCTGCACAGGAACAGGTACATCGGTTCATGTAAGCTGCGGTTCACACAGATCACCACCAGGAGGAACACGTTGGAGACCACGATCACAACGTACACAGTCAGAATAACGCTGAAATATAAGTATTTTAAAGCCCCGGTGTCAAAGTAGGCAGCGAGTGTGAAATATGAAACCTGCGTGGCGTTCATCACGATGCTTCTTCAGACCAACAACATGAACACAAACAGTGATGTCGACTTTTTTTTATATGTAAGTAAAAATGCAGTTTGTTTAAAGTCCAGCGGCTCACACACGAAGAAGCACACGGGAATATTCCTCAGCGTAGTAACACTGAAGACATTCATCATCACAGCCGACGAAACACAAATCTGTCTCGAGAGTCAACGACAGGAAGAAAAACCAAAGAGGTGACGGTGTGATTTGTAGGATTCAGCTGCCGTCGTCTCCGACTTCGTCCGGACTGAACGGAAACTCAGCGCTTCTCTTTTAAAGGTTTCAGGAGAAGCAGCAGCGTCACCACGGATGACATCACTCATTCATACTGCTGGTTCATTTTAAACATCCACGTCAGGAAAGAACGAAAAGAAAAAGTATGTTTACAGTATTATTTTGTTTTTAAAGACTTTATTTTTTGTATGCCTCGGTCTCCATGAAGGTTTATAGTTGTTATTCTTTTGTCAAGAGAACAGATAATAAGAGGATAATAACGTTTCATATCACGCTTGAATAAAGAATTCTAATATTCTACTCTATTACTTGCTGTCACGCAAAATACATGGATGTTGCAATAATACGATTTTATCCAGCCTTTCTCTCATTAGGTTTTAAGTCCTGTTACAATACTGAGTTGTGTTTCAGTATTTTTTTACACGTGTTATAGTAAATCGTGTTTCTGAATTTATTCATGTTTTGGTATTTAGCTTTATTTCAATATTTAGTAGACTTTCAGTATTTAGTCGAGTTTTAATATTTAGTAGAGGTCTACCACTTAATCATGTTTCAGTATTAAGTTGTGTTTCTGTATTCATGTCATATTTTCCTATTTATTCGTGAATCAGAATCAGCTTTATTGGCCAGGTATGTTTACAAGTACTGTACAAGGAATTTGACTCCGGTTGTAACTTGCAAACAAATAAAAAGATAAATAGACATGTAAAACATAAATAGACGAATGTACAACTAAAAAACATATTCACAAAAACAATGGGGAAAATGAAATAGGGAGTATTAAATCATGTTTCGGTATTAAATCGTGATTCAGTATTAAATCATATTTCGTATTAAATCGTGTTTCGTATTTAGTAGTGTTTCAGTATTAAATCGTGTTTCAGTATTTAGTTGTGTCTCAGTATTAAATCATGTCTCAGTATTAAGTTGTGTTTTGTATTTAGTCGTGTTTCAGTATTAAATCGTGTTTCAGTATTTAGTCGTGTTTCGTGTTTAGTTGTGTTTCAGTATTAAATCGTGTCTCAGTATTAAGTTATGTTTCGTATTAAGTCGTGCTTCGTATTTAGTTGTGTCTCAGTATTAAGTCGTGTTTCGTATTAAGTTGTGTTTCAGTATTAAATCGTGTCTCAGTATAAAGTTGTGTTTCATATTAAGTCGTGTTTCCTATTAAATTGTGTTTCCTATTAAATCGTGCTTCGTATTTAGTCGTGTTTAGTATTTAGTCGTGTTTAGTATTAAGCCGTGTTTCGTATTTAGTCGTGTTTCGTATTTAGTTGTGTTTCAGTATTAAGTCATGTTTCGTATTTAGTCGTGTTTAGTATTAAGTCATGTTTCCTATTAAATCGTGTTTCGTATTTAGTCGTGTTTAGTATTAAGCCGTGTTTTGTATTTAGTCGTGTTTCAGTCGTGCTTCAGTCTTAAGTCTTGTTTTGTATTTAGCCGTGTTTCGTATTTAGTCGTGTTTCAGTATTAAGTTGTTTTGTATTTAGTCGTGCTTCAGTCTTAAGTCTTGTTTCATATTAAGTCGTGTTTAGTATTAAGCCGTGTTTCATATTAAGTCGTGTCTGAGTATTAAGTTGTTTCGTATTTTGTCGTGTTTCCTATTAAATCGTGTCTCAGTATAAAGTTGTGTTTCATATTAAGTCGTGTTTCAGTCTCAAGTCTTGTTTCGTATTTTGTCGTGTTTCCTATTAAATCGTGTCTCAGTATAAAGTTGTGTTTCATATTAAGTTGTGTTTCGTATTAAGTCGTGTTTCATATTTAGTTGTGTTTCAGCATTAAGTCATGTTTCATATTTAGTCGTGTTTAGTATTAAGCAGTGTTTCGTATTTAGTTGTGTTTCAGTATTAAGTTGTTTTGTATTTAGTCGTGTTTCAATCTTAAGTCTTGTTTCGTATTTTGTCGGGTTTCAGTCTTAAGTCTTGTTTCGTATTTTGTCGTGTTTCCTATTAAATCGTGTTCCAGTATTAAGTTGTGTTTCGTATTAAGTCGTGTTTCATATTAAGTCGTGTTTCGTAATTTAGTCGTGTTTCAGTATTAAGTTGTTTTGTATTTAGTCGTGTTTCAGTCTTAAGTCGTGTTTCATATTTAGTCGTGTTTCAGTATTAAGTCGTTTCGTATTTAGTCGTGTTTCAGTATTAAGTTGTTTTGTATTTATTTGTGTTTCAGTCTTAAGTTGTGTTTCATATTTAGTCGTGTTTCAGTATTAAGTCATGTTTTGTATTTAGTCGTGTTTCAGTATTAAGTTGTTTTGTATTTATTTGTGTTTCAGTCTTAAGTCTTAAGTCGTGTTTTATATTTAGTCGTGTTTCAGTATTAAGTTGTGTTTCGTATTAAGTTGTGTTTCGTATTAGGTTGTGTTTCGTATTTAATAGTGTTTCAGTATTAAATCGTGTTTCAGTCGTGTTTAGTCGTGTTTCATATTTTGTTGTGTTTCAGCATTAAGTCATGTTTCAGATTTAGTCGTGTTTAGTATTAAGCAGTGTTTCGTATTTAGTCGTGTTTCAGTGTTGTTTTGTATTAAGTCGTGTTTCAATCTTAAGTCTTGTTTCTTATTTTGTCGTGTTTCAGTCTTAAGTCTTGTTTCGTATTTTGTCGTGTTTCCTATTAAGTCGTGTTTCAGTATTAAGTTGTGTTTCGTATTAAGTCGTGTTTCGTATTTAGTCGTGTTTCAGTATTAAGTTGTTTTGTATTTAGTCGTGTTTCAGTCTTAAGTCGTGTTTCATATTTAGTCGTGTTTCAGTATTAAGTCTTGTTTCGTATTTAGTCGTGTTTCAGTATTAAGTTGTTTTGTATTTATTTGTGTTTCAGTCTTAAGTCGTGTTTCAGTCTTAAGTCGTGTTTCATATTTAGTCGTGTTTCAGTATTAAGTCATGTTTCGTATTTAGTCGTGTTTCAGTATTAAGTTGTTTTGTATTTAGTCGTGTTTCAGTATCAAGTCTTGTTTGGTATTTTGTCGTGTTTCCTATTAAATCGTGTTTCAGTATTAAGTTGTGTTTCGTATTTAGTCGTGTTTCGTATTAAGTCGTGTTTTGTATTTAGTCGTGTTTCAGTATTAAGTTGTTTTGTATTTAGTCATGTTTCGTATTATGTCGTGTTTTGTATTTAGTCGTGTTTCAGTATTAAGTTGTGTTTCGTATTAAGTCATGTTTCATATTAAGTTGTTTTGTATTTAGTCGTGTTTCAGTCTTAAGTCTTGTTTCGTATTTTGTCGTGTTTCCTATTAAATCGTGTTTCAGTATATTAAGTTGTGTTTCGTATTAAGTCGTGTTTCGTATTTAGTCATGTCTCGGCTTAAGATGTGAATCTATTCGAAGAGCCGTTATTCACATCATTGAACAGGTTTCAGAAAGCCGCCGGTCAGGTCCAGGATATCAGGTAACAGATGATGTGGTGTTAAAGAAAGGCTCATATATTCAGACTTCTTTGTTATCCCAGCTCCTGTTTCAGTCCCTGAAAAGCCCAGAAGACATTAAATCTTAGGCGGTTGGTGAACGGTTTATTATTTGAAGACAAAGATAAATCATGCAAACAACTACAATGTATATTTTGTTTTGTCTTCTTCTAACGAACACAAGTGATTTCTCAATTTGACACAATGCTTTCAAAAATCTACAGTAAGTTATGACCATTTCTACAGCTGACGGTGTAACCGGTTGTTACGGCAGCAAAACGGTGTCAACGGCACACAACAAAGTATATGTTAGATTATTCTCCATCATATAACAAAATACACTGGTTATGAATGTAAAGACAACTTTTCATAAAATAATCTCTTGCATTTGAGCAAAAATCAGATTTTTGCAGATGGCTCGGATGTTTGCCAGTTTCAGGCCGTACATCACAGGGTTGAAAAGCGGCTGACATGTCAGAAAGTACACGGATAAAAATATCCGTAACATGTTCGGTACGCCGCTCATATTAAACCTGCTCTGGTAGATTTCAAAAAAGCAGCCAAGAGAGAAGTTGAGCAGAGAGGCGAGGTGAGGTGTGCAGGTGCGGACGGCTTTCTGTCGGGTCTGTTTGGATCCAGAAAAACACACTTTGAGGATCCTCATGTAGGTGTAGAGGATCAGAGATACAGGACATAAGATGGTCACAGAGGTGGTGATGAGACCGTAGATGTTGTTGACGGTGGTGTCGGAGCAGGACAGTTTGACGATGGGGTAGTTATCACAGTACACTTTGTTAATGATGTTCCCGCACAGCTGCAGATGGAAACTTAGTGATATCGGAACAAAACATATGACAGCAGCATAAAACCACACCAGAGCAACCAGGAGGGAAATCCTGCCGTGGGTCATCCATGCGTTGTACTGCAGAGGATGACAAATAGCGAAGTAGCGGTCATACGACATGACGGACAAGTTTAAAAATTCAACAATAGCGTACGAGTACAAACAGAAAATCTGCAGGAAGCAGAACGCAGCAGGAACGGTGTGAACGTCCGACAGGATCTGAAGCAGCAGGAAGGGAAACAAGCCTGAACTACCATACAGCTCGTTCACTAACAGGCTGCACAGGAACAGGTACATCGGTTCATGTAAGCTGCGGTTCACACAGATCACCACCAGGAGGAACACGTTGGAGACCACGATTAGAATATAGAGCAGTATGACAACAATAAAACACAGATATTTAAAAATCCCAACGTCAAAATAAGCAGTAAGTGTGAAATATGACACCTGTGTGAAGTTTCTCATCGTCCTGCAGACACCAAAGAAGAGTTCACCAAGAAAAGCATTGCAGAAGATGAAGGCATTCTGGATTTAAAACAACAGAAACATGTTGCAGTTGAACTGAGTCCCTCCTGACTGAGCTGAAACTCTGCTCTGCTGCTTTTAACCTCTTCAAGTTCGTTAACGCCCACCGATGCCAAATGATCAGAGGAATACATCAAATTAAAAAAAACTTTTGTTTACCACCAAGCGGCAACCAGCAGTGACATCACCCATATATTTTATTTGTAAACACAAAATAATAAACAGGTCACAAAATATTAAATCAAGGTCACGAAATACTAAACGGAGGCCAGCAAATATTAAAAGGAAATATGATCACGAAATACTAAACAGGCCAAGAAATAATAAATGGAGGCCACGAAAAAATAAACAGAGGCCATGAAATATTAAATGAAGGACTCAAACTACTTTATCAAGCCCGTAAAATACTAAATGTAGGCCACGAAATATTAAATCGAGGCCATGATTTAATTTTTTTTCCGTATATTATATCTTAATGTTGATCAGGTAGTTATAAAAAGTAAAAATGTATTTTAGTTTTGCAGCTTTACCGCAAAACAAATTCCAAAAATGTTTTTGGGGAAAATTATCTGCTATAAAAAAAAATCTAGAAGGAGTAGAAAGGTGAGCGAGCAGGACGAGCTCGGAGAATGGCTGTCCGTCTGTCTGTCCTCTGGTGACGACGTCATGCTGTCAGAGAGGATAAATGAAGCGGAGGCAGAATCCCAGACTCAGTCCAACTGGATCAGGACTGCAGGTGAACACACGCACATGTATGTTACTGTGACTTCAGGTGAACACGTATGTTACTGTAACTGAATCTCTTCAGAAGAACGGTCAG
Organism: Brachyistius frenatus; assembly: GCF_029030835.1. Classification (NCBI taxonomy): domain Eukaryota; kingdom Metazoa; phylum Chordata; class Actinopteri; family Embiotocidae; genus Brachyistius; species Brachyistius frenatus. The sequence goes on along the minus strand of NW_027211019.1, from coordinate 58,922 downwards.
TTGATTTTATGAAGTGTTTTTGAAAGGTTTTTGAAACGTTGATTTTGAAACGTTGTCTTTGAAAAGTTGTTTTTGAAACGTTTTTAAAACATTGTCTTTGAAACGTTTTTGAAACATTGTTTCTGAAACGTTGTTTTTGAAACGTCTTTGAAACATTGTTTTTGAAACGTTGTTTTTGAAACGTTGTTTTTGAAACGTTTTTGAAACATTGTTTTTGAAATGTCCTTGAAACGTTGTTTTTGAAACATTGTTTTTGAAACGTCTTTGAAACGTTGTTTTTGAAACGTCTTTGAAACATTGTTTTTGAAACATTGTTTTTGAAACGTCTTTGAAACGTTGTTTTTGAAACATTGTTTTTGAAACGTTGTCTTTTAAAAGTTGTTTTTTAAACGTTTTAGAAACATTGTTTTTGAAACGTTTTTGAAACGTCTTTGAAACGTTTTTGAAATGTTTTTGAAACGTTGTTTTTGAAACGTTGTCTTTGAAAAGTTGTTTTTGAAACGTTTTTAAAACATTGTCTTTGAAACGTTTTTGAAACATTGTTTCTGAAACGTTGTTTTTGAAACGTCTTTGAAACGTTGTTTTTGAAACGTCTTTGAAACATTGTTTTTGAAACATTGTTTTTGAAACGTCTTTGAAACGTTGTTTTTGAAACATTGTTTTTGAAACGTTGTCTTTTAAAAGTTGTTTTTTAAACGTTTTAGAAACATTGTTTTTGAAACGTTGTTTTTGAAACGTCTTTGAAACGTTTTTGAAATGTTGTTTTTGAAACGTTGTCTTTGAAAAGTTGTTTTTGAAACGTTTTTAAAACATTGTCTTTGAAACGTTTTTGAAACATTGTTTCTGAAACGTTGTTTTTGAAACGTCTTTGAAACGTTGTTTTTGAAACATTGTTTTTGAAACGTTTTTGAAACATTGTTTTTGAAATGTCCTTGAAACGTTGTTTTTGAAACATTGTTTTTGAAACGTCTTTGAAACGTTGTTTTTGAAACATTGTTTTTGAAACGTTGTCTTTGAAACGTTGTTTTTGAAACGTTGTTTTTGAAACGTTTTAGAAACATTGTCTTTGAAACGTTTTTGAAACATTGTTTTTGAAACGTTGTTTTTGAAACGTCTTTGAAACGTCTTTGAAACGTTATTTTTGAAACGTTTTTGAAACGTTGTTTTTGAAACGTCTTTGAAATGTTTTTGAAACGTTGTTTTTGAAACGTCTTTGAAACGCTGTTTTTGAAACATTGTTTTTGAAACGTCTTTGAAACGTTTTTGAAACGTTGTTTTTGAAACGTTGTTTTTGAAACGTTGTTTTTGAAACGTCTTTGAAACGTTGTTTTTGAAACGTTGTTTTTGAAACGTCTTTGAAACGTCTTTGAAACGTTGTTTTTGAAACATTGTTTTTGAAACGTTGTTTTTGAAACGTTGTTTTTGAAACGTTTTTGAAACATTGTTTTTGAAACGTTGTTTTTGAAACGTCTTTGAAACGTCTTTGAAACGTTATTTTTGAAACGTTTTTGAAACGTTGTTTTTGAAACGTCTTTGAAATGTTTTTGAAACGTTGTTTTTGAAACGTCTTTGAAACGTTGTTTTTGAAACGTCTTTGAAACGTTTTTGAAACGTTGTTTTTGAAACGTTGTTTTTGAAACGTTGTTTTTGAAACGTCTTTGAAACGTTGTTTTTGAAACGTCTTTGAAACGTTTTTGAAACGTGGTTTTTGAAACATTGTTTTTGAAACGTCTTTGAAACGTTTTTGAAACGTTGTTTTTGAAACGTCTTTGAAACATTGTTTTTGAAACATTGTCTTTGAAACGTTGTTTTTGAAACATTGTCTTTGAAACGTTGTTTTTGATCTGTCTGTCATCAGTGAGAATATTTCATTAACATCTTGTTTCTCTGCATCAAATAGAAGATGATGATGATGAACTACACGCAGGTTTCCTTCTTCATCATGGGGTCCTATGTCGACACCGGGCTCCTCAGATACCTTTGTTTCCTGGTCGTTGTGTGTTTGTACGTCGTGATCGTGGTCTCCAACGTGTTCCTCCTGGTGGTGATCTGTGTGAACCGCAGCTTACATGAACCGATGTACCTGTTCCTGTGCAGCCTGTTAGTGAACGAGCTGTATGGTAGTTCAGGCTTGTTTCCCTTCCTGCTGCTTCAGATCCTGTCGGACGTTCACACCGTTCCTGCTGCGTTCTGCTTCCTGCAGATTTTTTGTCTCTACATGTACGCTAACGTGGAGTTTTACAACTTGGCTGTGATGTCGTACGACCGCTACGTCGCCATCTGCCACCCTCTGCAGTACAACGCCCGCATGACGCTCCAGAAGGTGTCGGTGCTCGTCGCCCTCTCGTGGTTCCTCCCCGTCGTCTTCATTGTCGTCATGATCTCCCCGAACGCGTCTCTGCGTCTGTGTGGGAACGTCATTGACGGTTTGTATTGCAACAACTACGCGGTGGTGAAGCTGGCGTGCTCCGACACCACCGTCAACAACGTGTACGGACTCGTCTACACCTTCACCGTGCTGGTCGGACTCGCCGGACTCATCCTCTACTCGTACACCAGGATCCTCAGAGTTTGTTTCTCCGGCTCCAGACAGACGAGGCAGAAAGCCGTGAGCACCTGCTCGCCTCACCTGGCCTCGCTCATCAACTTCTTCTTCGGATGTTTCTTTGAGGTCCTGCAGAGCCGGTTTGATATGAGCAGCGTGCCGCACATGCTGCGCGTCTTGCTGTCCGTGTACTTCATCTGCTGCCAGCCGCTGTTCAACCCGCTGGTGTACGGACTCAACCTCACCAACGTCAGGCTCATCTGCAGGAGGCTGCTCGCTGGCAAAATCACAGCCAAACGCAGTGATTTTTAGATTTCAAGATGTTGTGAGTGTTTATTAAGATGGAAACGCATCAGTTCCATGTTTTTTTGAGTATTAACTCCTGCTCCTGTTTATCCTTGTGTGTTGTTTTAGCTTCATGGATTAAATTTTGTTTTATTGTTTAATTCATTGTTTGAAGTCTATATGATGGTTTGAACTTGGTCATGTCATGTTGGGTATAAGTGTGTGATATCAATAGAGTGGTCTGCCATCTGGAACACATGAAAGTTTATATTTATTCAAGTTTTATCACAAAGCAGAAAAGTCAAATAATTAACTGATACTTTGAAGTCGGAAAAGACAAATAGAGGTCTAAAATTTGTGCAGTAAATCTGATAAACTGTTGTTTAAAGTCTTTTAAATAATCTCAGTCTTTATCTCTGCTCTGATTATTTGACCAAACTTCTCCGTCTGAACATCTCAGTCAGTGTAGTTGTTACTTTGCAGATATTATTCTCAACAGGCATTCTGCCAGTTTCTTTTAAATGTTCTTGTCAGTGTGTCACTGCTCTGATCTGTGACGTAGAGTCAACCATCATCCATCAACCATCAGTGATGTCATCAACCATCAGTGATGTCATCGTTGGTTTGTGAACGTTATGAATCCTCCAGTTCACATTCTGTCCGTCACCATCTTGTTAGTTTGGAGTGGTTTGGAGCAGGAAGTGACCATATTTGGACGAGCTGGGGGAGGAGCCAGCGCTGGATCTGACTGATCTGATTGGAGACCTAATATGGTCACTTCCTGCTCCAAACCACTCCGAACTATCAAGATGGTGACGGACAGAATTTGAACTGGAGGATTCATAACGTTACAGTACATCACATTACATTTCATTTATCTGACTCTTTTATCCAAAGACTTACAATAAGTTCATTTCAACCATGAGGGTTCAAACCAGAACAACAAGAATCAAGAAAATACAATTTCTTCAAGAAAGCCAAACTACAAAGTTCTATCAGTAAGTTCTATTTTAAGATACTAAAGTTCTACTGTTCAAGGTAAAGGAGGAGGAGGAGGAGAGGAGGAGAGGAAGAGGAGGAGGAGGAGGAGGAGGTGGAGGTGTGTTTTTAGTTTGTGGTGGAAGATGTTCAGAGTTTCTGCTGTCCTGATGTCGGTGGAGCTCATTCTACCATTTAGGAGCCAGGACAGAGGAGGAGGAGGAGGAGGAGGAGGAGGAGCAGGAGCAGGAGCAGGAGGAGCAGAGTGAACGGGGTGGGGTGTAAGGTTGGACCATGTCCTGGATGTAGACTGGACCTGATCTGTTCGTAGCACGGTACGCACGTACCAATGTTTGGAAACGGATGTGGGTTAGGGTTACTGGTAACTAGTGAAGGGAGCGGAACGTTCACAAACCAACGATGACATCACTGATGGTTGATGACATCACTGATGGTTGATGACATCACTGATGGTTGATGACATCACTGATGGTTGATGACATCACTGATGGTTGATGACATTAGCAGGAGCAACTGACGGAGTTTTACAGAAGCTTTGCAGCATAAAAAGAATCAGCAGCACTCAGTGGTTTCACAAACACTTAACCAGAATGTGTGTGTGTGTGTGTGTGTGTGTGTGTGTGTGGGGGGGGGGGGGAGGTTCATTAGACCCATGGTCTAACACTGCACACACTGACACACACACACACACACACAACACCATCGAGCTTTTCATTTGATTTTGTCAGTCAGTTTCATCTTTCAATATTCAGAACGATACGAAGGAATTCTTTCTATTATTAACACATGAATACAATAAACCAGCTCTGACCATGTTATTATGTTATTAAAAGTCTTTCCAGAAAATATCACGTTAGTTCACAGTAATCAGTGACGGAGAAAAGGTAGATGATGAAGTTTATAAAGAATCTATCGTTTCATAACACAATAAAATACATTTCATTGTGAACTCAAACATGTCAAAGAACTTATTTTAAAACAATCACTTCTACGTCACGTCTCTGCAACGAGTCAAAGTTTTACAACTGAACACACTTTTATATCCATTTCGTATTTTGGACATTTGCATCCCGTAGATGACGGGAGTCAGAAGAGGCTGAATGAGGAGGAAGTAAAGTGACAGAAGGAGTCGCAGCACGGCGGACAGATCGCTCAAATCGAACCGACTCTGCAGGATCTCAAAGCAGCAGCCGAAAGAGAAGTTGAACAGAGACACCAGGTGAGGCGTGCAGGTGCTGACGGCCTTCTGCCTCGTCCGGCTGCAGCCAGAGAAACACACCTTCAGGATTTTGGTGTAAGAGAACAGAATGGGAAGCAGAGGAACCAGAACCGTGAGCACCGTCCCGAAGAGTCCAAAAATGTTGTTGACTTTGGTGTCGGAACACGCCAGCTTCACCACCAGGTAGTTGTGACAGTATAGAGAGCTGATGGTGTTCCCACACAGCGGCAGGCGCACGTTCAGGGAGAAAGTTATTAAGAATTTCAGGAAGGAATACAACCACAAGACACCAATGAAGATAACCGTCTTCTTAAAGGTCATATGTGTGTTGTACTGCAGCGGCCAGCAGATGGCGACGTAGCGGTCGTACGACATCACGGCCAAGTTACACAACTCTACGTTAGCGTACGTGAACAAACAGAAAATCTGCAGGAAGCAAAACGGAGCAGGAACGGTGTGAACGTCCGACAGGATCTGAAGCAGCAGGAAGGGAAACAAGCCTGAACTACCATACAGCTCGTTCACTAACAGGCTGCACAGGAACAGGTACATCGGTTCATGTAAGCTGCGGTTCACACAGATCACCACCAGCAGCGACGCGTTCACCACGATGATCACCAGGTACAAAGCAGCCGTCAACAGGAAATACAAGTACTTCAAACTTCCTACATGTATGTAAGCGCTGAGAATAAAATAAGATAAAGTGGAATTTACCATCATTCTCCTTTTAGCTCACAGAACAACAGCACAGAAAGTTGGAGAAATATTTGCTTCCCATTTCTTATCCTCAGCTCATTATTCTGAACAACACGAACATCACTTCCTCCGAGTCTCACGCCAACGTTCACATGTCAACGTGTGAAGGCCAAAAATGAATCACAGCGTCCACATAGTTGAACATTTGTCTGCCTGTGCAGCACACTGCTGCGTCGCCACGGTAATATCTGCTGCTCCATACTTTGCATAACGATTCCCACCGGAGCGCCGCTCATACATAATTCATGTCACGTCAACAGTTCAAAGCTCAACTTGCAGCAAAGGTCTTTAGGGTTCCTTGTGAAAGGGAATAAAAAAAGGAAATCAACATTTGTAGTAAAACAATATACAAGTAATGAGTTGAGACGGGTGTCTTTTATACAGGTGACGTGTTGAGACGGGTGTCTTTTATACAGGTGTCTTTTATACAGGTAACCAGTTGAGACGGGTGTCTTTTATACAGGTAACCAGTTGAGACGGGTGTCTTTTATACGGGTAACCAGTTGAGACGGGTGTCTTTTATACGGGTAACCAGTTAAGACGGGTGTCTTTTATAGAGGTTGAGATTCTGAGTCCTTTCTTAAAGCGAGAGGACGATTCTAACCGTCTGTAGGAGACAGAATTCTTGCTGGTTGGTCGGAGATCAAATACTTATTTCACAATCAAATACAAATCAATTCATAACTTTTATATGATTTGATTTTCTGGATTCTTTTTTATATTCTGTCTCTGTTAAAATAAACCTCCATTACAATTATAGACTGTTCATTTCTTAGTCAGTGGACAAACTCACCAGAGGTCCTCCACTGTATGTATAAAAAAGACACACAAGTACCCTCATAGGTCCTCTGGTGGACAGTTTATGACATTGCCAACAATAAATTTGCCCTAAATTTTGAATTTATTACACAATACAAAGAACAGGGATGGAAAATAGGTCACCAAATAACTTTTCTATGAATATTCACTTCAATACTGATTTTGAATTCTGTGCTTTACTGTGGTATTGAAGTATTATATTCCCTGATCAACACCTCCTCACATTTCTTCTTGGGGACTTTTTTTTCCACTTTTAAAAGTACCAGATCACTTTCATGTTTTCCATCGTTACAAACAAAACGGCCTTTTAGGATTCAGCCGGTCAGATCAATATCATACAGCATATTTTTATTTTCTCAGACAAAATTGTCAGCTGGAAGAAGTCACGTTTGAAAATATTGGCACAAATATTGGTGAGTGGCTCGTGTATCTCTGTGATGGTGAGATGTCAGGAAAAATGACATTTACATAGATTTACATCTAAAACGAGCAAATATTTGATTCTAAATTATTCACAATATCTTCAAGTCAATATTATATCACAAAAGAAGTGTTTAAATATATTTTTGTATTCTGTAGATGATCAGGTTGAAAGTGTGGAGGTTCACAACACGAAGAGGCAGAATGAGTCCCGTCAAATTTATCCTGAAGGACATCGGTCAGAAGAAAGAGGACAGGCGAGGAGAGCAGCGACAGATCACCACGTTACTCCTTCCATCACATTGGACTCATTTCTATTCTATTCTGAAATCATTTCCATTCAACACATTAATCAATGAAAAATAACAATATTATTTTAGATTTAAAGTAAATCACTGAACCTGCAGAGGATCTTTGTAACAGCTCAACATTTTATAACAGAACATGTGCTGATATATTTTCCTGATTTTGGACATTTGCATCCCGTAGATGACGGGAGTCAGAAGAGGCTGAATGAGGAGGAAGTAAAGTGACAGAAGGAGTCGCAGCACGGCGGACAGATCGCTCAAATCGAACCGACTCTGCAGGATCTCAAAGCAGCAGCCGAAAGAGAAGTTGAACAGAGACACCAGGTGAGGCGTGCAGGTGCTGACGGCCTTCTGCCTCGTCCGGCTGCAGCCAGAGAAACACACCTTCAGGATTTTGGTGTAAGAGAACAGGATTGCAAGCAGAGGAACCACGATGGAGAGAAAAACCCCGAACAGTCCGTGGATGTTGTTGACTTTGGTGTCGGAACACGCCAGCCTGACGATGAGGAAGTTCTGACAGTACAAACTGTTGATGCCGTTTCCACACAAAGTCAGACGGACGCTCAAACATATGTTGATCACACACCTGACGAAGGAGTACAACCAGATCACGACGATGAAGATGACCACCGTGTTGAACGTCATGCGTGTGTTGTACTGCAGCGGCCAGCAGATGGCGACGTAGCGGTCGTACGACATCACGGCCAAGTTACACAACTCTACGTTAGCGTACGAGTACAAACAGAAAATCTGCAGGAAGCAGAACGCAGCAGGAACGGTGTGAACGTCCGACAGGATCTGAAGCAGCAGGAAGGGAAACAAGCCTGAACTACCATACAGCTCGTTCACTAACAGGCTGCACAGGAACAGGTACATCGGTTCATGTAAGCTGCGGTTCACACAGATCACCACCAGGAGGAACACGTTGGAGACCACGATCACAACGTACAACATCACAGTTAGAACGAAATAAAAATACCGCAACGCTCCAAGTTGTAAATAAGCTTCCAGAATGAAATAAGACAAAGTTGAAGTTGAATTCATCGTCATCCTCTAAAACGATGAAGTCATTAAAAACATTGAATAAGCAAAGTTTCACTTCATTTCTTTCAGCCTGATAGTGAATCAGTTGTTTACATCAAACATATCTTTTCATATTTCATCAACGCAGGAAAAAAGATAGAAAATCCCACAAGCAGCATAAAGTCACTGTTTCCTCTTCATTGAACGTGTTAAAGACACATTCATAATATTAGTATTCAGTGTTCAGTATTATTCTCCTGTGGTGCTGCAGTCGCTTCTAACTGGGCTGCAGCGACATCGTTCACTTTAAAGGCTCCCTCAGACTTCTGAACGGCCTCCTCGCCCCGCGGGACAACTTCCTTTTATTGACAAATGCAGTGTCTCATTAATGGTTCTAACAACCCAAACCATCAAATATGAGGTCGTGTCCAACAGTTCAGAACTAATTCAAGATGTTCAGTAAAAACTTGAAGACAACAAATAAAACCAAAAACAGTTGGGATGCTAAAAATTATAATGAAAACACAATGTGATGATTTGTAAATCATGTAAACTCATATTTCATTGAAAATAGACCAAATGTAAAATTTTCCAGTTGTGTAAAGATACAAAAATCACCTGGTGGAACATCTCAACAGTAATGAGGTTACCATGGCAACAGATCAGTAACATGATTGGGTATAAAAAGATGATTTCAGAGAGGCAGAGTCTCTCAGCAGTGAAGATGGGGAGAGGTTCACCACTCTGAAAGACTGTGTTGGAAAATAGTTCAACAATCTCAGAATAATGTTCCTCAACGTAAAACTACAAAGAATTAGTGGATTTCATCGTCTACGGTTCATAATATCATTAAAAGATTCAGAGAATCTGAAGAAATCTCTGAACACAAGGGACAAGGCTGGAAACCAATATTGGATGGTGGTGATCTTCGGGCCCTCAGGCAGCACTGCATTAAAAACACACTATTCTGGAGTGGAAATCACTGCATGGGCTCAGGAACACTTGTGGAAACCATCGTCTGTGAACACAGTTCATCGCTGCGTCCACAAATGCTGTTAAAACTCTCCAAAGAAGAAACCAGATAGAAACATGATCCAGAAACACCGCCGCCTTCTCTGAACCGAGATCATTGAAGATGGACTGAGGTGAAGTGGACAACTGTCCTGAGGTCTGATGGATCACAATCTGAGATTCTGTTTGGAAATCATGGACGCTGCATCCTCCAGGTTAAAGAGGAGAGGGACCATCCAGCTTGTTATCAGCTCAGTTCTAAAGCCAGCATCTGTGATGGTACAGGATGCATTAGTGCACATGGCATGGGTAGCTTGAACATCTGGAAGGAAGCATTAATGCTGAATGATATATTCAGGTTTTGGAGCAACATATGCTGCCATCCAGACAACGTCTCTTTCAGGGAAGGTCTTGTTTATTTCAGCAGAACAACGTCCAACCACATTCTGCACGTATAACTAAACGAGTCGACCTCTCCAGCTACCGTCCCCATTTAACAAATGAAGTTATGTTCGGAGCTCCGTTCCTGAATATCGACAGGCCGCCTACAATCGGTGAGCAAACAAACGAACTCAAGTTGACTTTGTTGGGATGGAGAGTCGTGGCTCTTGGTACCGACTTCCAAAACCTTGTCATCTATAAAACCCTTGTCTCTTCTTGAGACTAAACTACCGCGTTTCGATGTCTTTCAGTTTGGACACTTTTTTTTTTTTTAATCACACATTTTAAGGCTTTTTTAAAACTTCCTGGAAGATTTTTAATTTTTTCATTCCAAAAGTTTGTTTGTTCGATGATGTGATTTCAGAGTGGCAGCGAGATGATGACATTTTTCAGGGACTTACAGTTCACGTCCAGTCGGTTCACCGCCAGACCAACGGTCCCGAGGAGGTCGTTATCCCGCTCGGCCCTCCGTGGACTGCAGCTGATTGGTCCCTCCGGTCAGCAGCTGATTGGTCCCTCCGGTCAGCAGCTCCGTCTGTAATTTCTTTCAGAGGGAATTAGTGGAAACTGTGTCTGAACGTGAAGACGCCTCTGGGATGCCTCACACGACCTTTGACCTGAGGGACTTCATTAACGAGCGATCTCCCTCTCGGTCAGTCTCAGAGGTTCACACTGCAGATGATGCAAACGTTCTCATTCATCAGCATCACTTTAATTAACCCTGATTCATTTTAACTTCTCGACTTTTTGACTTGATGTTTCAACATTAACTCAAAATAATTCCTTCTGTTATTTTTTTCTGACTGCAGCCCTGATTCTTTGTTGTAGATCTGTTACACCAGAGAAAAGATGAAAGGATAAATATAACACTATATAAGTAGAAAGAAACTGACTTAAATGGATACATTTATATACAATTTGAAGAAATAAATATAATTCTATTAAAAGCCAGAATAAAGTGTGAGTTTGTGTTTACAAACATCAACACTTCTTGCAGGGAGGCGGCTCCAGGAAGTAGAATGTCCCTCCAGGAAGTAGAATGTCCCTCCAGGAAGTAGAAGGTGCCTCCAGGAAGTAGAAGGTGCCTCCAGGAAGAAGAAGGTGCCTCCAGGAAGTAGAAGGTGCCTCCAGGAAGTAGAAGGTGCCTCCAGGAAGAAGAAGGTGCCTCCAGGAAGTAGAAGGTGCCTCCAGGAAGTAGAAGGTGCCTCCAGGAAGTAGGATGTGCCTCCAGGAAGAAGAAGGTGCCTCCAGGAAGTAGAAGGTGCCTCCAGATGCACAGACTTTAAATCAACAGAGTTGACACTGATGTCCCACAGCTCCACCTGCTGGTCACAGAGACACAGTGCAGGTGGTCGACCAGCAGTTAGTTCTCCCTCACAGAGTTTGATTGGATTTCCTGATTAATCAGCATGTTGCTCTGTGGATCGTCCTCTGATGGAGGTTTTCTTCCACTTAAACTTCCCACCGACGAAGTAAAACGCGGTTTATGTTTAAATTCTAGTGCGGTCGATTCAACCTCTGTCACAAGCAGACAAACCTCAGAAAAACATCCGAGACTCGAGAGAACCTGAAAATGTTCTCTGATGAGGCCAGAAGTCAAAACGTCACCAGCTGCAGATTTCGTCTGATTTCACCTGATGAACAGGTTCAACGCCGGCTTCAAGTATGGAACAGAATGTGCTGCAGTTTATACTCATTTAATAAGAATATTATTTGATTTAATTACTAAAATAAAGTTCTTCCTGCAGCTGATTTAATATTTAATTAAAGCTGAATAACTTTTTAACTATTTAAAAATACTGAAATAAAATTTGATTTTGTCTTCAGGGTGTTCAGGGTGCAGAACCGTAACTATAATATGTTGAATTATAATCTATCTCATATGTCACAGTCAACTTTAATTTGATTTATTTGATTTATTCAGCACTGAACATTTTCGAACCTCATCGCCAACCGAGATTATTCACGTCATCTGTTATTGATCAGCAGGTTTCAGCTCATTGGTCCCCAAACGGGGCGTCGCCAGATTCAGGAACAATTGGAGGCGGGGCTTGCAGGGCTGAGTGTCTCTGATTGGTCAAGTACACGTATGCTCAGCAGCGTTTTATTTTCTGAAACCTGTGGCTGATAAGGACGTCGTTCTACTTAGAGTTCAAGGTGACAACAATCAGCAGATTTGAATGTAAATCTCGGCTGAAGCTGCAGTGGAAACATAAATCACAAAGATTATTCAGGAAATTACATTTTTATTGAGCGTCTGAGATACAGTCTCTGAGTCCACATGTCCTACAGTAACAGAGATGATGTCATCCTGATGACACTTTTTAAAAACTGAATCAGTCTCATTTTAATGAGCTGAGTGGAGAAACGTGAGTAAAAACTGGGAGTTTTCCTGCCGTCCTTCAGGTTGTGGCACAGTGAGACCTTCAGGAACCCGGAGACCAGCTCCGGCTCCTGCAGGACCTGAGAGGGACCGGTCCCCGAACCAGATCTACGTCAGCGGGCCTCAGACGTCCGCTTACATCCTGTCTCCTCGACAACAGCGAGCCAAAGTAGATTCACATGTAGACAGACTACACGGCTACACGCTACCTTTGGCCTACAGGTAAATGCTGGGCGCTCTGGGACTCGTCCTCCCGGTTCCGGTCCCGGTCCCGGTTTACCTCTCCGAGCTGATCTTGTACCGGAGGACGAAGTAAGCGATGAGCCTCAGAGAGAAGAAGAAGATGGCGAGGACAATGAAGTCCAGGTAGAGTTTGGCATCCAGCATGTCCAGCTCCTTCAGGATGGCCTCCGACTTCTGGAAGTGACACGTGTCGTCTTCATCGCAGTGAAGATCCTGCCGGTCCAGACCGTAGATGGACAGGATGACGCCCTCGAAGCCGTACCTGAAACACAGCACAACCAGTTCAGCTGAGGACCTTCTGAGCTGTAGCGCCCCCTGCTGGGTGGACGCCTCTCGTCTCTCTGCTCGGTCCTGCAGTCGTGGAGCACTGCCCCCACCTGACGTAGGAGATGTAGGACATCCACTGCAGATACCAGGGGATGGTGTCGAAACTGACGAAGAACCCGGAGAACAGCAGAACCGGGATCGCCGTGACCGGACCCACGAACGTGGCCACCTGCAGGAGACAGACGCACCTGAGTGACGTCGGCCGGTCAACACACCTGTGAGCTCACACAGGTGAGGCGGCGGACGAGAGAACCGACCTGCAGCGAGGTGGAGGCGGCTCCGATCAGCAGACCCAGACTCTGAGCCACCAGCGAGGTCAACACCCCCAGAGACAGGAAGAGGAAGAAGCGCCCGGCGTCCGGAGGCTGAGCCGTCATCCAGTACACGATACTGCAGTACACTACCGGGAAGACCACCTGCACAGCACAAAGTACTCAGTACTACACAGGATACTCAGTACTGCACATTATACTCAGTACTACACAGGATACTCAGTACTGCACATTATACTCAGTACTACACATTATACTCAGTACTGCACATTATACTCAGTACTACACATTATACTCAGATTCAGTTTCATGTTTGACAGAAAAAATTTCAAAATTTAGAATCAACAGACGTTTCAGACTCGAACAGTGAACTATCTTTTCATTATTAAAAGTGTTTCTGATTAATTTCCTGCTGTTGATGCTCTGATCAATCGATGCATCCAGCTGTGTCGTGTTACCTGGAAGGGGACGTCAGCCATCGTCTTAGCCAGGTAGTACGCCTTCAGACTGTACCAGTAGTTCAGGTGTTCCCTCAGAAACACTCCCATCTCCAGAGGAACTGAAACACACACACACACACACACACACACACACGCACACACACGCACACACACGCACACACACGCACACACACACACACACACGCACACACACGCACACACACGCACACACACGCACACACTCAGCTCTCTAACATCATCTATGTTGATGATACCACCTGGTTGGTCAGTGATCCCGTCCTGAACAATACTAATCATTGATGTTTCCTTTCCATGATCTAAACGGAGATCTGACCGATACAGTTCAGCATCATCAATACATAATCTGTAATCTAGCTGTAACCTGACTGCACCACAGGCCTGTCAATCAAACAGACACGCCCCCAAAAACAGGTCTTCTTGAATCTTCTTTTCTAATGAATGAGGGATTATTTTCAGATGGACCTCCAGAAAACTAAGAAGAAGGAGTGACTTTAGCTAACAACACCGAGATAACTGATGGACACATTTTATTCACTTTGGATTTGATGAGAGAAGTTGAATGGGAGTCTATGGAGCCGGAGGCTTTTTGGAGCCGACCTCTAGTGGCACTCGCTGGGATTGCAGCTGAAGACATTTCTGGATCAGAACCATTTTACAGACCTGAAGCTACGAACTCTTTTATAAACAGTCTGTGGTCCTGACATGTTTAATGTCCTGCTGTTAAAGTAAAAACTAGGTAAACTAAGGCAAATAAGCATCACCTGTGTCGACATGAATCCACACACAGTCTATGTTTAAATATGCTGACTCACATGTGAGCACTGTGGGCATCAGAGCAGCGAACATGAGGAACAACATGGAGAAGAAGAGGAATCCGGAGTTACTCAGAACCTTCTTGGCCTCGTTCCCGATACCCAGGTACAACAGACCAATCAGAACGCCGATCCCGATGTGAGACGAGATCCTCAGGTGAGTCAGCACCTGCTCGACCAATGAGAGCAGTTCTTATTAAAATTTTACACGCTAATATCGCTGAACCAAGATGAAGTTCTTCTACTTAAAAAAAATGGGAGCAAAAAGAAAAGCGTTGCGTTTATATTTTTGTTGAGTGTAAAATACAAAACTTTTTGATAAATTCTTGTGATTATCCTGTAATTTAAGTAGCAGCTGGTTTTTACAAGAGAATTAAAAGAAAAATATCTTCCTGAAATCTAGCAAATTATCATTAAAGCTTAAACTAGTCTTAAAGATGTCTTAATTGTTGCATGAATGATCCCAGTGGGAGCACCCATCCACAGCCTCCACATGTTGGACTCACCGAGTCTCGGAGGATGCTGAGGAAGGTTCTCCTGAACAGAATGGAGAACTGAGTCATACAGCTGGCTGAGAAACTGTGACAGCCTTCAGACGAAGAACTCTCCTGGAAGAAAGACAGAGGCATGATGGGAAATACAGGTACAGCAGAGTTAAATAACATGACAGTATTCATCAGCTGGGATCATGATGGATGGATAGATGATGGATGGATGGATGGATGATGGATGGATGGATGGATGGATGGATGGATGGATGGATGGATGGATGGATGGATGGATGGATGGATGGATGGATGGATGATGGATGGATGGATGGATGGATGAATGAATGATGGATGTATGGATGGATGATGGACATATGGATGGATGGGGTGCGTTTGTTTTCTACCTCCTCTGCGCGCTGCCACAGGAACGAGTGGAGGTTCGTGTCTCCGTTCAGCTCCGTCTGGTAGTCCTTCTCTGACTTCCTGTCCTGGACCGCCTTCACCAGTCGCAGCATCTGGTCTCCGTACTCTCCAGACGCCACCTCCATCACTGCGGCAGAGGACAGTCGGGGTCAGACGAGGACAGAGAACCAGACGAGAACGTCCGGCGACTCTTACCGAAGTCGGCGGGGTTGTGGTAGGTGGGGCAGTTGAGTCCGAGGTCTCTCAGGTAGGGAACCAGACTGGACACCTTCCCTCGGTAGATGCACTGACCCTGACTCAGCACGTACAGCTGCAACACACACACACACACACACACACACACACACACACACACACACACACACACACACACACACACACACACACACACACACACACACACACACACACGCACGGGTTGGAGAGTTTGTGGAATGAAAGCAGGTGCAGGTGTGACCGCCATTTCAGGTGAGTCTGTCGAGAAGCTGCTGGGTTCGATCACCTTGTCGAACAGTTCGAAGAGTTTGGCGCTGGGCTGGTGGATGGTGCAGATGACGGTCCGTCCTCCTTGAGCCAGAGCTTTGAGCAGAGACACCACCTGGAAGCAGGACGAGCTGTCCAGACCACTGAGACGCAGAGACAAAGAGTTTTAACAACACTCTGGACGTCTGCCAATATTCACCTCAGACAACAGAGGGGGTCATGTTCACCACCTCTTCTTTTAACAACACTCTGTAAACGTTTGGGAACTGAGGAGACCAGTTTCTGGAGTTTTGAAAGTGAAATGTGGTCCCATTCTTGCCTCATACAGGATTTCAGCTGCTCAACATTTCAGGGTCTCCTTTGTTGTATTTTTCATTTCCTAATGTGCTAAATGTTTTCAATGATTGACAGGTCTGGACTGCAGGAGGCCAGTTTAATGCTATAAGAAGCTGGATGGTCCCTCTCTTCTTTAACCTGGAGGCTGCAGCGTCCATGATTTCCAAACAGAATCTCAGATTGTGATCCATCAGACCTCAGGACAGTTGTCCACTTCACCTCAGTCCATCTTCAATGATCTCGGTCCAGAGAAGGCGGCGGTGTTTCTGGATCATGTTTCTATCTGGTTTCTTCTTTGGAGAGTTTTAACATCATTTGTGGACGCAGCGATGAACTGTGTTCACAGACGATGGTTTTCACAAGTGTTCCTGAGCCCATGCAGTGATTTCCACTCCAGAATAGTGGGTTTTTAATGCAGTGCTGCCTGAGGGCCCGAAGATCACCACCATCCAATACAGTGACCCCTCGCTATAACGCGGTTCACCTTTCACGGTCTCGCTGCTTCACGGATTTGCATCGTGCATTGTGTTCTGCATTCTGATTGGCTAAACAGTCTCTCCGCTTCTTCTCTACCTGTTTGTCAATAACGTTGCGGTTTAATATGTACACGTACGTAAAACAGCTTGCCAAATTAAAAATAATCGATGGTGGCATGTCGGTTTATAAGAATCTTTTTGCCCAGAAGAAAAAAGAGCGACAACAACTACCGATAACTATGTTCTTCTCTTGAAAAACCACACCTGCACCGCCGGCTTTAGAAGAAAGAACCGCTGCAGAGCGGAGTCAGGATGCAGCGGCTCAGTCAGAAGAGCAGTGAAATACACGAGTCACTATTTGTCCTACTGTACTTTGTATTTGTTTTCATAATCATTTTTCATTTCCTCCCGTTCTAATCCAATGACTCGGGTCGCAGTGGGGCGGTGCTGATCTCAGCAATTTGAAGCCTTCAGTTCGTATTGATGATTAAAATTATTATTTTACAGTACAGTAGTTATTTGTAAAAAAAAAACATTTATACAGTACTTTTATTTGTTAAACAAATGCTTGGGCTTGTAAAAAGGTTTTGTTCTTTGGTTTCAATGTATTATGGAGTATTTCATTGTATAATAATTGTAAAAAAAATAAAGGTTACTACTTCACGGATTTCACCTATCACGGTTTCTATTTGGAACGTAACCCCCGCGAAAAACGAGGGTTCACTGTATTGGTTTCCAGCCTTGTCCCTTGTGTTCAGAGATTTCTCCAGATTCTCTGAATCTTTTAATGATATTATGAACCGTAGACGATGAAATCCACTAATTCTTTGTAGTTTTACGTTGAGGAACATTATTCTTAGATTGTTGAACTATTTGCCCGTGGGATAACATTAAACTTTCAAAACTCCAGAAACCGGTCTCCTCAGTTCTCCAACATTTACAGAGTGTTGTTAAAAGAAGAGGTGATGCAGTTCAGTGGTGAACATGATCATGGAACAACTTTTAGAGACGTGCTGCTGCATCAGATTCAAAATGTTCATATATTTTTAATAAAACAATAAAATGTCTTTAATATGTTGTCTTTGGTCTTGGTTTTATATTAAATGTGAGTTGACATGATTTACAAATCATCCCATTCTGTTTTTGTTTACAGTTTACTGAGCGTCTTAACTTTTATAGATTTCAGGGGTCAATATCGATATCAGGGGGGTAAAACGGGTCCAATTAAACCATGTTGTGGTTCTGACCTCGTGGGTTCATCGAAGAACATGACCGGAGGATTATTGACGAGCTCCAGAGCGATGGCCAGTCTCTTCCTCTGACCGCCAGAAAGGTGCGATGTCCTGGTTTTAGCACAGTCCATCAAACCCAGAGCCATCAGGATCTCCCGGACCTGAACACAGAGACCAGAACCAGACCTGCTGATTAAAGGGTGCATTCAAGGACCAGGAAGTAGTCGGGGGTCCGGACTCACCATCTCTCTGCGAGCCTCCGCCTTCTCCTGCAGCTTCAGGTTGGCTGAAACCTGCACAGAAAACAACGTTCCGCTAACAACACTGAAACGGGTCAAACTGCAGGGACCAGAATCCGGTGTGATTCGGGGTGTTTTGGTACCATCATGACCTCCTGGACGGTGAGATGAGGCAGCAGCATGTCGTCCTGCATGATGTAGCAGGAAACCTTCCTGAAGGAGCGCAGGTCTCTGGGCTGCCCGTTGATCAGGATCTCCCCCTTCATCCCCGTCTCCCTGTTCACAGAGACATTGCCCCCATCAGGACACGTTGAGAACTACAACACCGCCCCCATCAGGTCAGACTGAGAACTACAACACCGCCCCCATCAGGACATGTTGAGAACTACAACACCGCCCCCATCAGGTTAAGCTGAGAACTACAACACCGCCCCCATCAGGACAGACTGAGAACTACAACACCGCCGCCATCAGGTCAGACTGAGAACTACAACACCGCCGCCATCAGGTCAGACTGAACACTACAACACCGCCCCGATCAGGACACGCTGAGAACTACAACACCGCCCCCATCAGGTCAGACTGAGAACTACAACACCGCCGCCATCAGGTCAGACTGAGAACTACAACACCGCCGCCATCAGGTCAGACTGAGAACTACAACACCGCCGCCATCAGGTCAGACTGAGAACTACAACACCGCCGCCATCAGGTCAGACTGAGAACTACAACACCGCCGCCATCAGGTCAGACTGAGAACTACAACACCGCCGCCATCAGGTCAGACTGAGAACTACAACACCGCCGCCATCAGGTCAGACTGAGAACTACAACACCGCCGCCATCAGGTCAGACTGAGAACTACAACACCGCCGCCATCAGGTCAGACTGAGAACTACAACACCGCCGCCATCAGGTCAGACTGAGAACTACAACCATCAGGTCAACACTGTCTCCTATAATATCCATCTGGCTTCAGACTTCAGGTCTCTGCTGAATCTTTAAATAAAAAATAAAGCACAGATTAATGCAGACAGATGAAACTCACCTGTACCCAGCCAGGATATTCATGAGGGTGGACTTCCCGGCTCCTGAAGGCCCCATGATGGCCACCAGGTCCCGGCTGGTAAATTTCCCAGAGATCCCTTTGAGCAGAGTTTTGTAACCTGAGATAGAAGAGAAACAATCAGTGTGCAGGTTCCCAGCCGGACCGAGAGGGTTTCTTTGTCTTCGAGTCCTCGGCTCGGGTTTCACATCAGTGTGGAGGCTTTTCTTTCGCTCCACTTTCACATCAGTCTGCTGAGATTCACACAAACCCGACCGACCGCTATGAATGGTGGGATTTTAATTCAAACCAGACTTCACCTGGAAAAACCTTTTACATGTCTTACATTTGTGTCCATCAGCTTAGATTCTGACTGATGTTACATATTATTGATCAGGCTTCATCCTGCACAGACAGGATATAAAAATGCTGGATCTGTTGTGCTTCCGGCCTCAGATCAGGTTTTAATGTTGATCTGGTGTTTGGATGGTAGATGATGTAACAGGTAAATGTGACAGGAGCCAGGACAGGTGCAACACGCTTAATGCGATGAGCGCTCAGTCCGCAGGTCTGGATTCAGCTCTGACTGACCCAGGTCCAGTTCCCCGTCACAGTCCTTCAGATCAGACAGTGTTTGACAGGGTGTTCTGCTTCTTTGAAAAATTCATGTTTAAAATCAATCTGGACACATTAATTATGGAGATGTGGTTACCATGGAAACCAGATGAGAGTGATGAAGATGGCCTCCAGTAGCCGCTGCAGTGTTTATCTGCTGATGGACACTGAACGCTCTTTAATGGGATTATCAAATTTAATCTGACTGAATCGGATTAAGTCTGATCTGACCGACAGTAACCTCCACCGCAGCAACACATGCAGCAACACACACACTGCAGCAACACATGCAGCAACACACACTGCTGCAACACACACCGCAGCAACACACATTGCAGCAACACACAATGCAGCAACACGCACTGCAGCAACACATGCAGCAACACACTGCAGCAACACACACTGCAGCAACACACAATGCAGCAACACACTGCAGCAACACACACTGCAGCAACACACAATGCAGCAACACACACTGCAGCAACACACAATGCAGCAACACACAATGCAGCAACACACACTGCAGCAACACACAATGCAGCAACACACTGCAGCAACACACAATGCAGCAACACACTGCAGCAACACACAATGCAGCAACACACAATGCAGCAACACACACTGCAGCAACACACACTGCAGCAACACACAATGCAGCAACACACTGCAGCAACACACAATGCAGCAACACACTGCAGCAACACACATAACACTTGAACGGATACTATGCTTGTTTTCTTTTATTGATCACTTTTATTACATTCAATCTCTTTCCCACCAAATGTTTTAGGTTGTATTACTTTGATGAATCCATTCAAATTACTTATTAGATGTTTAACAGAGTAACTAGTAATATGGTTAATATTATCTGATTAATATTATCTGGTTAATATTATCTGGTTAATATTATCTGGTTAGTATTATCTGGTGAATATTATCTGATTAATATTATCTGGTTAATATTATCTGGTTAATATTATCTGATTAATATTATCTGATTAATATTATCTGGTTAGTATTATCTGGTGAATATTATCTGATTAATATTATCTGGTTAATATTATCTGGTGAATATTATCTGATTAATATTATCTGGTTAATATTATCTGGTTAATATTATCTGGTTAATATTATCTGGTGAATATTATCCGATTAATATTATCTGGTGAATATTATCTGATTAATATTATCTGGTGAATATTATCTGATTAATATTATCTGGTGAATATTATCTGGTTAATATTATAGCACCCATGAAACATCCAGTCGATCGACAGAGAATATACTTTAAAACTTTCTGTGGGTTCTCCGTCAGGTTCTCCGTCAGGTTCTCTGCCCTCAGCGCTGACTGTCAGGTAGAAGGCTGGCCGACCTGCAGCTCACATGCTGAGCTCCTTTCATAACGACTCAGATCTCAGATTAGGGATGAAGGACTGCAGTCACCTCTTTCTTATCACACTCAACCTTCAATGTATCCGGATCAACCACTGGTTCATCAACCTACATGACAAGTCAGTTCACACATTTAGACTTCTGTTGACCTGAGAACAGCATCATGGGTAACCAGTGATGTCAGAGAACATACAGAGTCGTGTGTCTGAAACATGCTGAATAAGCAGTAATGGCGCGTTGGCTTGCGTGCAGCCTGAGGAAGCAGCAGGTAATCTCACCTGAGCAGGTGTGAACTGTTCTCGGTGAAACTGGGTTAATGATCCGAACACAAACAAAGAGTTTAACTGCTGCTTCCAGGAAATCGGATCCGTCGAAGAGCAACAGCCGATAATTAACGATGAATACGACGAACAGCAGCTCGGGACAAAATAACAGCTGCTGATCGCTCAGAACGGAGAACGGAGAACCGAACTCACGCTGCTGTTCACGGGTCTGAATGTCCTGCAGGTCTGAATGTCCTGCGAGTCTGAATGTACTGCAGGTCTGAATGTACTGCAGGTCTGAATGTACTGCAGGTCTGAATGTCCTGCTGGTCTAAATGTCCTGCGGGTCTGAATGTCCTGCAGGTCTGAATGTCCTGCTGGTCTGAATGTCATGCTGGTCTGAATGTCCTGCTGGTCTGAATGTCCTGCCGGTTTGAATTTCCTGCAGGTCTAAATGTCCTGCTGGTCTAAATGTCCTGCTGGTCTGAATGTCCTGCTGGTCTGAATGTCCTGCTGGTCTAAATGTCCTGCTGGTCTAAATGTCCTGCTGGTCTGAATGTCCTGCTGGTCTGAATGTCCTGCTGGTCTAAATGTCCTGCTGGTCTAAATGTCCTGCTGGTCTAAATGTCCTGCTGGTCTAAATGTCCTGCTGGTCTGAATGTCCTGCTGGTCTGAATGTCCTGCTGTGCACATTATGATAAAAGTTAATGAAGTGTTGCGTGTAGACCTGAACTTGATGATGACACCAGTTCGTGAGCAGAAATGAGAAATCAGCTAATTCCTTCTTCTTCCTGCCACTGAGCGCCTCAGAAAGAAAAGCACGTACATACGAAAATAACACGCGTGTGGAAATGTATTTTTTTTTTAGAAAGTTTTAGCTTAAGTTAGTGATGAGTCAGCAAAATAATTCTGATTATGAAGCTTTGCTTTGCTTAATGGAATAAAAACTGACTTGATTCAAACTATTTGATTTCTTGTTATTCAGCAAAGAGAAAGACGTAATTTAAACATGTCCTTTAAAGATGTGAACTATCAGCGGACACATCGGGACTCTGTGTCTTTTCGGTGTCTCCTCTCGCTTCGTCTTTGTTTCGAACTGAAACTCGATCCGAGCTTTTCTGTCCTCATTCAGCTTTTTTTCCCCTCAGAAAGACGCTGACTCATCAAATCTTCTGTCATGTTCAGATATTAACCTCGAGGTTTCATTGACTTTCTTTCCTTCAGTCTGTCGTTTGCTGTTTGTTAAGACGAATAAAAACAAATCAGTGGGATGTGAAGATAAACTCTATATATTTAATAAATAAATATATATATATAGATAAATGTTCAGCTTGTTGATCGTTTTCTTCTTCTGTGGTTTATTTTCGATCAGCAGAAAGGCGACACGGCTTCTTCTAATCTGACCTGCAACTATTTACAGCAGGAGACCCTGACTGAGATGAACAGATTACAGGTCGATAATCCACACACACACACACACACACACACACACACACACACACACACACACACACACACACACACACACACACACACACACACACACACACACACACACACACACACACACACACGGTTGCTTGTCGTTTCACTGAGGGAAACACCAAAGACTAAATTAACGTCTTTTGCCATCCTGTTAAATGCCGTCGTTTTGCTGCTCGACTGTCGGAGGTTTTTTCACTTCAGTAACCAGAACTAAATAAATCAAATAAATAGATATTAAAAAAAACTGAATGTCATGATTTGCAAATCATGTTAACCCATATTTTATTGAAAATAGACCAAAGACAACCTTATGTTGAAACTGAGATTTGTTATTGTTTGAAGAAAAATATGTGCCTCTTTTGAATTTGATGGCAGCAACACATGTTGTGGGACAGAATCAACAAAAGAACACAGTTCATCACTGCATGGGCTCAGGAACACTTGTGAAAACCATCGTCTGTGAACACAGTTCATCGCTGCGTCCACAAATGCTGTTAAAACTCTCCAAAGAAGAAACCAGATAGAAACATGATCCAGAAACACCGCCGCCTTCTCTGGACCGAGATCATTGAAGATGGACTGAGGTGAAGTGGACAACTGTCCTGAGGTCTGATGGATCACAATCTGAGATTCTGTTTGGAAATCATGGACGCTGCATCCTCCAGGTTAAAAGGAGAGGGACCATCCAGCTTGTTATCAGCTCAGTTCTAAAGCCAGCATCTGTGATGGTACAGGGATGCATTAGTGCACATGGCATGGGTAGCTTGAACATCTGGAAGGAAGCATTAATGCTGAATGATATATTCAGGTTTTGGAGCAACATATGCTGCCATCCAGACAACGTCTCTTTCAGGGAAGGTCTTGTTTATTTCAGCAGAACAACGTCCAACCACATTCTGCACGTATTCCAACAGCATGGTTCTCTAGTAGAAGAGTCTGCTGATAAACTGGCCTCCTGCAGTCCAGACCTGTCAATCATTGAAAACATCTGGAGCATCAGGACATGAACAATACAACAAAGGAGACCCTGAACTGTTGAGCAGCTATCCTCTATCAGGCCAGAATGGGACCACATTTCACTTTCTAAACTCCAGAAACTGGTCTCCTCGGTTCCCCAACGTTTCCAGAGTTTTGTTAAAATAAGAGTTGATGCAGCTCAATGGTGAACATCATCCTGGAACAACTTTATAGAGACGTATTGCTGACATCAGATTCACAATGAGAAGATATTTTACATAAAACAATAACATTTCTCAGTTTTGTTGTCTTTGGTCTATTTTCAGTTAAATATGGGTTTACATGATTTGTGATGTACGGAGACCTGATCAGACAGACTCATCCCAGCGGTGGCTCTCACCCTTTAAACCAAGTGTGAGAAGATGACGGATGTATGAAGCCGCTGACCGAGCAGCTGGTCTTCAGGTCTTTTAAATAGAAGCTCAATGACCAGAAAAGATGCAGCAGATATTTTAACTCGTCTATTTTTATCTACGGTGACTGCAGTTCGCCGACCGACAGTAACCCGGAGAACACCTCCGATGCTCTGATGGGTCAGAACCAAACAGCCCTCAGAAACAACCAGCTGATCCTCTGAACAAACACTGACAGAAACTCTGTTGTGAACACATCGTCATTCGGACTCTTCCTCACCAGCCTCTGGACTCAACAGAGAAATGTTCTGATCCAGAACCTGTCAGCAGATATAATATAATAATAAAAAGTATCAGTCGGACCAGGTGTGTTGCAGTACCTTTCTTCCTCCACCAGGGACCCTCTCTGATGGAGTACGAGACGTCCTTGAACTCGATGTTGACGGCCGGTCTCCGAGGTAACGAGGAGAACCTCTGGGCCTCGGTCAGGTTGTTGTCCACCTTCTTCAAGTGTCCCTGCAGCAGCGGCGTCTGCTGGCTACCCACCGGATGCCTGTTCACCACCTCATCCATGCAAACACACACGGTCCGGGGGTCCAGCATCAAGTCCGGGGGCCCGTTGGTGTTCTGGGGGTCGGATCAGAAACTGAGGTGAGAATCTGGTGTGGATCAATAGAGGTCTGAATTCAGGAACCGAACCTTGACCCACCAAACCTTCACCGACCGAACCTTCACCGGCCGAACCTTTACCAACCGAACCTTCACTAACCAAACCTTCAATAACGATAAGAAACCGAACCTTCACCAACCGAACCTTTACCAACCGAACCTTCACCAACCGAACCTTCACCAACCAAACCTTCGATAACGATAAGAAACCGAACCTTCACCAATTGAACCTTCACTAACCAAACCTTCAATAACAATAAGAAACCGAACCTTCACCAAACGAACCTTTACCAACCGAACCTTCACCAACCGAGCCTTCACCAACCGAACCTTCACCAACCGAACCATCACCAACCGAACGTTCACCAACCGAGCCTTCACCAACCGAACCTTCACCAACCGAACCTTCACCAACCGAACCATCACCAACCGAACCTTCACCAACCGAACCATCACCAACTGAACCTTCACCAACCGAACCATCACCAACCGAACCTTCACCAACCGAGCCTTCACCAACCGAACCTTCACCAAACGAAGCTTCACTAACAATAGGAAACCGAACCTTCACCAAACGAAGCTTCACTAACAATAGGAAACCGAACCTTCACCGGCGGAACCTTCACCAACCAAAGCTTCACTAACGATAAGAAACCGAACCTTCACCAACTGAACCTACACCAACCGAACCTTCACCGGCCGAACCTTCACCAACCGAACCTTCACCAACCGAACCTTCACCAACTGAACCTACACCAACTGAACCTTCACCAACTGAACCTTCACCAACCGAGCCTTCACCAACCGAACCTTCTCCGGCCGAACCTTCACCAACTGAACCTTCACCAACCAAAGCTTCACTAACAATAAGAAACCGAACCTTCACCAACTGAACCTACACCAACTGAACCTTCACCAACCGAACCTTCACGTACCGAACCTTCACCGACCAAACCTTCACCGGCCAAACCTTCACCGGCCGAACCTTCACTAACCGAACCTTTCACCGACCGAACCTTCACCGGTCGAACCTCCAACGCCGAACCTTCACCAACCGAACCTTCACCTACCGAACCTTCACCGACCAAACCTTCACTAACCAAACTTTTCACCGACCGAACCTTCACCGGCCAAACCTTCACCGGCCGAACCTTCACCGACCGAACCTTCACCGGCCGAACCTTCAACGCCGAACCTTCACCGGCCGAACCTTCACCGACCGAACCTTCACCGGCCGAACCTTCAACGTCGAACCTGTACCAACCGAACCATTACCAATAATAAGAAACCAAACCTTTTCTAACCAGAACTCGTGGTGGTGCTGAGGGTTTGTTAAGATGCGTTAAGTGTTGTTAGGGTTAGATATGTCGTTGTGCTGTGAAGTGGGCGTGTCGATTCATCAGAAGTACCAAAACCAGCAGTTCCACAAATGTCCACTAGCGGCTCCATCAGAACCCCACGTTAAAAACTTTCCAGCAGAAATAAACACGTTTACAGCACAAATAAACATGTTTACAGCACAAATAAACACGTTTACATCACAAAATAAACACGTTTACATAAACATGTTTACAGCACAAATAAACACGTTTACATCACAAAATAAACACGTTTACAGCACAAATAAACACGTTTACATCACAAAATAAACATGTTTACAGCACAAATAAACACGTTTACATCACAAAATAAACATGTTTACAGTACAAATAAACACGTTTACAGCACAATATAAACATGTTTACAGCACAAATAAACACGTTTGCAGCACAAAATAAACATTTACAGGGCAGATAAACATGTTTACAGCACAAATAAACATGTTTACAGCACAATATAAACATGTTTACAGCACAAATAAACACGTTTGCAGCACAAAATAAACATTCACAGGGCAGATAAACATGTTTACAGCACAAATAAACACGTTTACAGCACAAATAAACACATTTACAGCACAAATAAACATGTCTACAGCACAAGTAAATATGTAAACAACACAAAATAAACACGTTTACAGCACAAATAAACACAAAAAACAGTTTTCGTCTCTGTAGTTACCGATGACTGTACGAATTTTTATAGAACTCACCATTTATATTGGATTAAGCTTTATAGTTCCACAGAATTAAGGGGCGGGGCTGCTTTGAGTGACAGGCGGGTGGCATCAAACAGCAGTGCGAAGAAGACGTCTGGCACCTGCACCGGATTCCGGTTTTCCGTTATTATTAACTTTATTTAAACCCTCATTAAAACCTGCAGCTGCCGTAACAGGATCAAGAACAGCCGAACAGTAAGAACCTCGACCAAACACCACCGTGTTCTACAAAGTGAAAGGGAGCCGCCACCCATAAATGGAGGCCACGCCCTCTTCTGTCTACAAGCAGGTGGAAGTCACTGCGGAGAATGAAATTGGAGATGCAGCAGGTTTTACCTGTTCCTGGTCCAGTTCCTGGTTCAGTTCCTGGTCCAGTTCCTGGTTCAGTTCAAGTTCCTGGTCCAGAGTAGCCTCAGTCCTGGTCCTGGTCCGGTCAGTCAGTAGAAGAGCAGCGTCTGTTGTGAGATTATCGTCGGCTGCTGCCGTGTGTTGTTGTTGTTGTGTACGTGGGACGCAATCTGAGCAGCTCTAATCTGTCGGACGGCTTAGTCACCGACCCGAAGAACATCCGGCGCCAGGATCCCGCCCAGCCGGCTGCTGTGATTCAGCACATCACTGTAAGCAGAACCACACCGACCCACAGGCCGACCTACCGCTCACCTGATGACCCTGACCTCCAGATCTTACATCACCAAGTAACCGAACGAGAACAGACCAGAACCAGAACCTGACAGAAGTCCAGAACAATGACGTCGACTGAAAAAACGTGAACAAAGCTGCGGTTTGTGTTTTTCTGTCTTTAACAGCGGAAAATTATTCATTTGTTTGTTTGTTTAGATGTTGTTTTGTTTAATTTGTATTTCTGGTTTGAATTAATTTTTATTTAATCAGGACTGTCGGTAACTTCCTGTGTCTCCAGCGAGCCATCAACACTTTGGAGGTAGAGTTGAGACTGTAGAAGAATATGCAACTGCTCACGTTAGCATTCGTCCTGTTTTAGCATTAGCATCAGCTAGCTCCAAGGTTAGCATACATCATTCAAACTACGAACATTATGAACACTAGCCGTTTGGAGGTCGTCATGGGTTACACTCTCATAGTTTAGTTTGACGGACCAAAAACCGGCAGCATGTGTTGTACTGACCGTCATCATCAACCAACCATCATCAATGACCAACCGTCATTAGCAACCGATCAACCGACCGTCCGTCGTCATCAACCGACCGAATGTTGTCATCAACCGACCGTCCGTCGTCATCAACCGACCGAACGTTGTCATCAACCGACCATCATTATCGGCCGTTATTTTCTCGATTAATCATTTGGTCACGAACACGTCTTCGTTTGTCACACCAGCAGTCCAAACTCTGAATATTTCATAACCAGCAACACCGTCCTCATCAAGGCAAATATTTCAGTTTTGTTGAAGATTACAAAAAACTATTATTGCTGATTAATTTCCAGAAGAATCGATCGATTGTTAAAAAGATTTGAATCCAGTTTCTTTGTGACTGTATTTCTTAGCAGGTCGGTGGGGACGACTTTTATAGGAGATTTAAAGTCAATTAAAATATTAAAACTGTATGTAAACATCGATTAAACCGATATATGTCTCCGACTTCAGTCGTACGAATTCGTCCTGATGGAAGAGACGTCGTGTCAAACTGATTATCAGCGTTTTCCTTTTAAGAAGATTCCAGTTTAACATTAAAATATTAGAAGGACAAACTGTCTCCAGTCTGTCTCCTGGTATGTGTCCAACATGGTGGTTTTCCACTCTGACTACATCTACTAACCCTGCATGTGTCCAATATGTCTCCAATGTCCCTTATGGTTGTGTCTCTACTTCTTTCTATGACCTCCCACTACGTGTCCACTATGTCCACTATGTGTCCACTACGTGTTCACTATGTGCACTACGGGTCCACTATGTCCATTATGTCCACTACGTATCCACTATGTCCACTATGTGTCCACTATGTCCATTATGTCCACAATGTGTCCACTATGTCTACAATGTGTCCAATATGTCCATTATGTCCACTACGTGTTCACTATGTCCACTACGTGTCCAATATATTCACTATGTCCATTATGTCCACTATGTATCCACTATGTTCACTACATGTCCACTATGTCCACAATATGTCCATTATGTCCACTACATGTCCACTATGTCCATTACGTGTCCAATTTATTCACTATGTCCATTATGTCCACTATGTCCATTATGTCAACGATGTTCACTACGTGTCCAATATGTCCACTACGTTTCCACTATGTCCATTATGTCCACTATGTCCACTACGTGTACACTATGTCCACTACGTGTCCAATATATTCACTATGTCCATTATGTCCACTACATGTCCACTATGTCCATCATGTCCACTATGTTCACTACGTGTCCATTATGTCCACTATGTCCACTACGTATCCACTATGTTCACTGTGTTCACTACGTGTCCACTATGTCCATTATGTCCACTATGTCCACAATGTGCCCACTATGTCCATTATGTCCACTACGTGTCCACTATGTCCACTACGTGTCCAATATATTCACTGTGTCCATTATGTCCACTACATGTCCACTATGTGTCCATTATGTCAACTATGTCCACTACGTATCCACAATGTCCATTGTGTTCACTACGTGTCCACTATGTCCATTATGTCCACTATGTCCACAATGTGTCCAATATGTCCATTATGTCCATTATGTCCACTACGTGTCCACTACGTGTCCACTATGTCCACTACCTGTCCAATATATTCACTATGTCCACTACATGTCCACTATGTCCATTATGTCCACTACGTGTCCACTATGTCCACTGCGTGTCCACTATGTCCTCTACGTGTCCTCTGTACTCACCATGATGATAGAGTTGGTGACGGTGGGGTTGTGGACGGACCAGGCAGCCATGAGACAGGCCATCCCCGAGAGACAGCAACACTGTGACCGTCTGCCTCACACTTCTGATCACCATCTGACCTGCACTCAGCAGCCCAGACAGATGGCCCCGCCCAGCTTTATGTTGGCCCCGCCCCATTCTTCCTGCCGACCCCGCCCCTCTCTCTGTGCAGGAGGAGAGGAAAATACAAACACATGTCGACCTTCAGGCTGTGATTGGTGGAAATTCAATTTCATCTTTTGTCATTTCAAAAGTAAAATCAATCAGAATAATTATTATTTTAAATGTCTTTAATCACACGTTCCAGCAGCAGGTAGAAGAGAAACTGTTTAAAATTAACTCAGTACAGTAAACTTTATTAAACACCCTTAATGCTATTTTACATTCATATCAAAGTTAAGACTTTTTTACTTTTAAATCCAGGTTCTCTACATTTAAAACAAATATATTCACGGTGTTGCTCAGGTTACGGTTGTGTTTTATGTTGATATCCACAATTATTTTACCCAGAATGTGTCTGGTGAAAAAAATAATATTTTTGTGAGACATTCAGAAACAGCTGCAGTGTGTGTGTGTGTGTGTGTGTGTGTGTGTGTGTGTGTGTGTGTGTGTGTGTGTGTGTGCGTGTGCGTTTCTGTGAGTGTGTGTGAGTGGCTGTGTGTGTGCGAGAGTGTGTGAGTGTGTGTGTGCGAGTGTGTTTGTGTGTGTGCGTGTGTGTGTGTGCCTGTGCGTGTGTGACAATTGTGCGTGATTGTCGTATTGTCGAATTGTCGAATTTTCGTATTGTCGAATTGTCGAATTTTCAAATTGTCGAATTGTCGTATTGTCGAATTGTCGTAATGTCAAATTGTCGAATTGTCGTATTGTCGAATTGTCGAATTGTCGTATTGTCGAGTTGTCGTAATTTCGAATTGTCGAATTGTCGTATTGTCAAATTGTTGTATTGTCGAATTGTCGAATTGTCGTATTGTCGTATTGTCGAATTGTCGAAATGTCGTTTTGTCGAATTGTCGAATTGTCGTATTGTCGAATTGTCGAATTGTCGTATTGTCGAATTGTCGTATTGTCGAATTGTCGACTTGTCGTATTGTCGAATTGTCGTATTGTCGAATTGTCGTGTTGTCGAATTGTCGAATTGTTGAATTGTCGTGTTGTCGAATTGTCGAGTTGTCGTGTTGTCGAATTGTCGAATTGTCGTATTGTCGAATTGTCGAATTGTCGTATTGTTGTATTGTCGAATTGTCGTATTGTCGAATTGTCGTGTCGAATTGTCGAATTTTCGTTTTGTCAAATTGTCGAATTGTCGTATTGTCGAATTGTCATTGTGTCGAATTGTCGTAATGTCGAATTGTCGAATTGTCGTATTGTCGAATTGTCGTATTGTCGAATTGTCGAATTGTCGTTTTGTCGTTTTGTCGAATTGTCGAATTGTCGTTTTGTCGAATTGTCGAATTGTCGAATTGTCGTATTGTCGTATTGTCGAATTGTCGTATTGTCGAATTGTCGAATTGTCGAATTGTCGTTTTGTCGAATTGTCGAATTGTCGTATTGTCGAATTGTCGAATTGTCGTATTGTCGTATTGTCGAATTGTCGTATTGTCGAATTGTCGAATTGTCGTTTTGTCGAATTGTCGAATTGTCGAATTGTCGTATTGTCGTATTGTCGAATTGTCGTTGTGTCGAATTGTCGAATTGTCGTATTGTCGTATTGTCAAATTGTCGAATTGTCGTATTGTCGAATTGTCGTATTGTCAAATTGTCGAATTGTCGAATTGTCGTTTTGTCGAATTGTCGAATTGTTGTATTGTCGTCTTGTCGAATTGTCGTTGTGTCGAATTATCGAATTGTCAAATTTTCGTATTGTCAAATTGTCGAATTGTCGTATTGTCGAATTGTCGAATTGTCGTATTGTCGAATTGTCGTATTGTCGAATTGTCGAATTGTCGTACTGTCGAATTGTCATTGTGTCGAATTGTCGAATTGTCGAATTTTCGTATTGTCAAATTGTCGAATTGTCGTATTGTCGAATTGTCGTATTGTCGAATTGTCGAATTGTCGTTTTGTCGAATTGTCGTATTGTTGAATTGTCGTATTGTTGAATTGTCGTATTGTCGTATTGTCGAATTGTCGTATTGTCGAATTGTCAAATTTTCGTATTGTCAAATTGTCGTATTGTCGTATTGTCGAATTGTCGTATTGTCGAATTGTCGTATTGTCGAATTGTCGAATTGTCGTATTGTTGAATTGTCGAATTGTCGTATTGTCGACTTGTCGAATTGTCGTTTTGTCGAATTGTCGAATTGTCGTATTGTCGAATTGTCGTTGTGTCGAATTGTCGAATTGTCGAATTTTCGTATTGTCAAATTGTCGAATTGTCGTGTTGTCGAATTGTCGAATTGTCGAATTGTCGTATTGTCGAATTGTCGAATTGTCGTATTGTCGAATTGTCGAATTGTCATTTTGTCGTATTGTCGAATTGTCGAATTGTCGTATTGTCAAATTGTCGAATTGTCGTATTGTTGTATCGTAGAATTGTCATATTGTCGAATTGTCGTATTGTCGAATTGTCGTTTTGTCGAATTGTCGAATTGTCGTATTGTCGAATTGTCGAATTGTCATTTTGTCGTATTGTCGAATTGTCGAATTGTCGTATTGTCGTATTGTCAAATTGTCGAATTGTCGTATTGTCGTATCGTAGAATTGTCGTATTGTCGAATTGTCGTATTGTCGAATTGTCGAATTGTCATATTGTCGAATTGTCGTATTGTCGAATTGTCGTTTTGTCGAATTGTCGAATTGTCGTATTGTCGAATTGTCGAATTGTCATTTTGTCGTATTGTCGAATTGTCGAATTGTCGTATTGTCATTGTCAAATTGTCGAATTGTCGTATTGTCGTATTGTCGTATCGTAGAATTGTCGTATTGTCGAATTGTCGTATTGTCGAATTGTCATATTGTCGAATTGTCGTAATGTCGAATTGTTGAATTGTCGAATTGTCAAATTGTCAAATTGTCATATTGTCGAATTGTCGAATTGTTGGTTTTCTCTAAGATGCTGTAAAGTTGCTGTGCGGACTTTAATGTGAATGTTTTTAAATGTCCTTTTCTTTTGCCAGATGTTTTGATGCTTTTTGTTTTACGTGAAACACTGAATTTATGTGTTGAAATGTTCTCAACACATAAACTTCCCTTACCTATCAAATAAAATGGAATTCAATTGAGTTGAATTTATATTACATTGAATAAAAAGCAGACTGATGTCAAATCATATAAAACAATTAGACTGATCTGGAATCAAAGGTCGGACTGATGAGA
This sequence comes from Brachyistius frenatus, assembly GCF_029030835.1. NCBI lineage: Eukaryota > Metazoa > Chordata > Actinopteri > Embiotocidae > Brachyistius > Brachyistius frenatus. The sequence goes on along the minus strand of NW_027211019.1, from coordinate 25,730 downwards.
TCAAAAGACAGACTCATTAAATCAATTCATCTGGACTCAAATAAAACAGCAGATTTATCTTGAATATAGAAAAAGTCAGACTGTTCATGAATCAAATAAAAAGTCAAACTTATTTTCAATCAACTAAGTGAGAAATCTGTATTTTTAAAACTTGTATTTACAACGTAGTTTTTAGTAAAAAGTATTTAGGTGTAAAATGTAAATGACAACAGAAGACAATGATTATTCATATTAAACACATATTTAATTGAAAATAGACCAAAGACAACATTCGATTGTTTTATGAAAAAACAAAAAAAGAAGCTCATTTTGAATTTTATGGGAAAAACAGGTTGTAAAACAGTTTCTGACTGTAAACATGTCTGATATCAAAGTTCTACATTTCAGAACATAATCAGACTTTTTTATTTGAATCACTTTGTTTTACTAGTTCTGATGATCGAGTTTCAAAACACGTAATTATTATTTTCCTTTCAGGATCTACTCTGCAGATTCTCCTTGAACACATTTACCACAGAAGTCGATCTGAGGATCGTAGAAAAGATCAGAACAGCATGAAGTCATTGAGATGTGACGGATGTTCGTATGATGACGATGAAAGTTTGCAACATTCGGAGATCTGCAGGATTAAAAACATTTAAATAACATCCGACAGAAACCGTAGAGATAATTGTTTTCATCAGGTATGAATGGTTTCCATGGAAATGATGTGTTTACAGACAAACAGCTTTGCGTTCAATAAATAGAAAATGTTATTTTCTTTAAAAGCGTTGAGGTGAAAACGCTTCGGTTCATCGTGTGATCGACCCGCCGGCGAACAGCAGACTCCTGCAGACGAGGCGGATCTTGGACACGTTGAGTCCGTAGAGCAGCGGGTTGACGAGCGGCTGACAGGTGAGCCAGTACAACGACAGCAAGACGCGCAGCACGTCGGGCGCGTCGCTCATGTCGAAGCGGCTCTGAAGGATCTCGAAGAAACCTCCGCAGGAGAAGTTGATGAGCGAGGCCAGGTGAGGCGAGCAGGTGCTCACGGCTTTCTGCCTCGTCTGTCTGGAGCCGGAGAAACAAACCTGCAGGATCTTCACGTAGGTGTAAAGAATCAGAACCAGAGGGACGAACACGCTGAGCGAGACCACGACGAGTCCGTACACGTTGCTGGCGGCGGTGTCGGAGCACGCCAGCTTGGTGACGCTGTAGTTGTCGCAGTAAACCTTTTGGATGACGTTCCCGCAGAGCTGCAGCGACTTACTGAGCGCCGTCATGACGATGCAGAGCAGCACGGGGCCGAGCCACGCCGCCGCCACCAGCACGCCCACGTGACCCGACGTCATCCGCGCGCCGTACCGCAGCGGACAGCAGATGGCGACGTAGCGGTCGTACGCCATGACGGCCAGCGTCAAATATTCAACGCCTCCGTAACCGTACAACACGAAGTTCTGCAGGAAGCAGAACGCAGCAGGAACGGTGTGAACGTCCGACAGGATCTGAAGCAGCAGGAAGGGAAACAAGCCTGAACTACCATACAGCTCGTTCACTACCAGGCTGCACAGGAACAGGTACATCGGTTCATGTAAGCTGCGGTTCACACAGATCACCACCAGGAGGAACACGTTGGAGACCACGATCACGACGTACAAACACGCAACGACCAGGAAACAAAGGTATCTGAACACGCCGAGGTCGAAGTAGGCCGACAGAGTGAAATACGAGAGCTGCGTGGAGTTCATCGTGATGCGACAGCCATCACCACGGCAACTAGCTCGCACACGTCACGTTGGGTTTCCGGCCGTGAGCTCGAGGTTGGTTTGGATGAAGTGGAAGAAAAAAACATCCAGCGGAGACGCTCATCGTTCTGTTTCCCCGTCGCTCCTCTGAGCTCAAACACTCCGCAGCTTCTTTTAACCTTCAGTCAGCTGACGCCTTCAGAGCAACATCATCACCAGCTGAGGGACCGCAGGGACGTTATGATGTCACCCATACTTCATTTCCATTTTAATTAATGTCACAGTAACTAAATATGAAATATATTTCAACCTAACGCACAGAAACACTTTTTTCAGAAAACTTTCAGACCGCTTCACTTTCACACGCTGTCGATCACATTTTATTGTTTTATTGCACTCAGCTGGTTTAATTCAGAAATGTTCACGTCAACGATGACAAAAGTTGGTGATGGAGTTCCACACGGTTCTCTGTGTGTAAACCAATCGTCAACCATCAGTGATGTCATCAACCAGCAGTGATGTCATCGTTGGTTTGTGAACGTTATGAATCCTCCAGTTCAGATTCTGTCCGTCACCATCTTGATAGTTCGGAGCGGTTTGGAGCAGGAAGTGACCATATTTGGACGAGCTGGGGGAGGAGCCAGCGGTGGATCTGACCAATCTGATCAGAAACCTGATGATACTACGTCCCGCCCACCGATAGCTGTAACCTGACTGCACCACAGGCCTGTCAATCAAACAGACACGCCCCCAAAAACAGGTCTTCTTGAATCTTCTTTTCTAATGAATGAGGGATTATTTTCAGATGGACCTCCAGAAAACTAAGAAGAAGGAGTGACTTTAGCTAACAATACCGAGATAACTGATGGACACATTTTATTCACTTTGGATTTGATGAGAGAAGTTGAATGGGAGTCTATGGAGCCGGAGGCTTTTTGGAGCCGACCTCTAGTGGCACTCGCTGGTATTGCAGCTGAAGACACTTCTGGATCGGAACCATTTTACAGACCTGAAGCTACGAACTCTTTTATAAACAGTCTGTGGTTCAGACCGGATCTTTTCATGTTATATATGCTTCACTGGTGAAATTATTAGTACACTACATGAACTTCCACCATTATGCAGCTATATTTATGTATACGACTCCACTAATCCGCTGAGCGTTAAATGGCTTCATCAGGGAGGATACCGAGAACCCAACAGTCCCCTGGATAGAAAAGACCTGGTTCTAATTCCTTCAGTCCAACAGAGTTACACGAGGCGGTTTGGTGCTTTTTCTGCAACAAATCAGGTGGAGGACTCAAAAACTCTCCTGCAAAATTCAGGACTTGGATCAGGTGTAAAATGGACAGACAGAAACCACAGAGAGAAAAGACAAGAATTCAAACACAGGTCGGTAGAAAACTCACCGATTTCAGGAAGGACTGCTGAATGATGAGCAGGTGGACGTCAGGAGAACGCTGACTGCAGGAGGGCCGGAGGACAACCGGACACGTGGAGACAATCAGACACTAGGGCAGGAAGTGACGACACCAGGAAGTGAAGACAACTGAAACGAGACACAAGGAGAGTAACAAAATGAAATAGGAAATGAAGGTTAAAAGATCAAAAATAGAAAACATAACCTGGGGACCTGGAAAAGTTGTTTTTTCCATTTGAATAAGACACACCTACTGATGATGTCATAGTTCAGGTAGCATCGTGATGCTAACACCTGTGTTTTCCTATAATGACACGTCAAACTGTGTGTTGTGTAGAAGCTGTGTCACCACTTCCTGGTCCTCCGGCCACTGACCCAGGAGCGTGGAAGCATCTTCATTTGGCTCTCTGATTGGCCGCCTGATGTCGGGCGGGTGGGGGGTTTCTTCATATGAACCCGTCAGAACTCAAAGGAGGACCAGAGGGAGGTGGAGGATGGAGGAGGACGGAGGAGAGCTGCTGTTTTCTCTGTTTGAAGATGTAACTCGACTCGAAGGACAGCAATGATGATGATGATGATGATGATGATGATGAACTCCACTCAGGTTTCTTATTTTGTTCTGAGTTCCTATGTCGACACCGGGCTCCTCAGATACCTTTGTTTCCTGGTCGTTGCGTGTTTGTACGTTGTGATCGTGGTCTCCAACGTGTTCCTCCTGGTGGTGATCTGTGTGAACCGCAGCTTACATGAACCGATGTACCTGTTCCTGTGCAGCCTGTTAGTGAACGAGCTGTATGGTAGTTCAGGCTTGTTTCCCTTCCTGCTGCTTCAGATCCTGTCGGACGTTCACACCGTTCCTGCTGCGTTCTGCTTCCTGCAGATTTATTGTGTTTATTCTTACGTGTGTGTTGAGTTTTTGAACTTGTCCGTCATGTCGTACGACCGCTACGTCGCCATCTGTCACCCTCTGCAGTACAACGCCCAGATGACCTCTACGAAGGTCGGCGTGCTCGTCGCTGCGACCTGGCTGTTCTCTTTCGTCGCCATGGCGGTTCTGATCTCGCTGAGCGCTCCTCTGCGGCTGTGCGGGAACGTCATCGACAGAGTTTACTGTGGAAACTACGCGGTGGTGAAGCTGGCGTGCTCCGACACCCGAGTCAACAACGTGTACGGACTCGTCTACACCGTCGTCTCCGTCATCGGCCCGTCGGTCTTCATCCTCTACACCTACGTGAAGATCCTCGCCGTGTGTTTTTCGGGATCCCGACCGACCCGACAGAAAGCCGTGAGCACCTGCACGCCTCACCTGGCCGCGCTGCTCAACTTCTCCTTCGGCTGCTGCTTCCAGATCGTGCAGAGCCGCTTTAAGCTGAGCAGCATGGCGGGCGTGGGGGGCGTCGTCCTGTCGCTGTACTTCCTGACGTGCCAGCCGCTCTTCACTCCGGCGCTCTACGGCCTGAAAATGAGCAGAATCCACGCCGCGTGCAAACAGCTGTTGCGTGCTGACGCGTAGCTTCAGATCAGAACGGCTCTACGTGAAGAAGCAGTGAGTTCTTCACCTGAAATCAGGTCTCCACGTTCATGTGAAGAGTTTGTTTCAGATGTTTCTGCACTCGGTGAAACTGTGTTTTTTTACTCGAGCGATGGTTTTGTTGAAGTGTGTTGATCTTCCAGACAGCCGAACACCTGCGCTGCTTTTTTATTATGTGACATCGAGGACATTAATGAAACTATAATTTCAGTCTGCTTCGTAAACTCTGCTGGAAGCATTTGGATGTTTTGGGTCTTTTCCTGTCAGATGTTTGCACACTTGAAGTGTTTATTTATTTATTCTTATTCAAATATAAAACAGAAAATTCATTGTGGAAGGTTATTATAATGATTAATAATTAATCAGCTATCAAAGTTGTACTTGATTGATTTTCTGTCTGTAAACCAAACAATTATGTCTTTTTTGATTCTGTCTGTGGTGATTAAAACAATGATACAAACTAACAAACGTTCGTCTGCTTTTCAAACTAACAGTTCATTCGTGCCTTTCTGTGTATTGAGACGTTGTGTGTTAATGGCACAACATATTAGAAAGAAACATTCAGGTGGTTTTACACCGTCGCCATTATTTCAATGTAAATAAGTCATTTTAACAGCTGTAAGGTCGAACTGACTACCTGCTCTCTATAGATATAGATACAGATATAGATATAGATACAGATATAGATATAGATATAGATATAGATACAGATATAGATACAGATATAGATACAGATATAGATATAGATACAGATGTAGATATAGAATAGATACAGATATAGATATAGAATAGATCAGAGAAACCCTGATAATTAGGAGTCGATGATGCTGATATTATTAAACGTGTTCTAACAATGTAAGTATCTACCTCTGCTCAAAACTAGTTTATATACCATGTTATATAAACTGTATATATCACAGTACATAGACTGTATATATTAAGTTATATAAATTGTATATCTCAGGGTATATAAACTATATATCACAGTATATAAACTGTACAGATCACGGTTTTTAAACTATATATATCACGGTATATAAACTACATACACTGGATTTTCCAAGTTAAATCTTATATTAAAACGCCTTATTTGACACGTTTCAAACCAGTTTGGTCTCACAGGAGTTGACCTTCAATAGAAAACGTAAAGGAATACATACAGAAAAAAACATGCACATGCTGTTTGAATTGAAGCTGCTCTGATACAAAATGTGTGTTGAGTATCAGTTTGTTATTCTTCACATAAAGGAGTTGATTGGGCCGGTTTGGATGGAGCTCAGCTGTGTGAATAAATATTACTGAACATGAGGAGCTCTCAGAGCTAAAAGGTTGGAGAGCGCGACACTGAAGGGTTCAGAATGGTCATTATGGTCATTTGTTTTTCAAATCAACTGGTTCAACTCATCAATTATTTATTAGCTTTATACATTTAAGTATAACATAACATTTTACATATAGTGCCAGAACTGCATATCAATCATTACTAAAAGAAAAAAAGAAAAACCTCAGGTTTCTGAGCTCTTTACTAATAAAATTGTTACTCACTATGTTATTCACTATCACGGATGTGTTGTTAAGAACAGCTGACTTGGTTACCTCCTGCTGTTTCCATCCATGACAGGAAAAGGCTGAATAACTTTAAGGAAGTAGTAACTTTAACTCAGCGTGGTTCAAATTATTATTTCAATCCAACCCACGATGTTTCCCTGACGAGGCGCTGGTTCAGGAATCACTGCTGTGGGTCGGATTTCAGGCAGCAAACATTCAGTTTGGTCAAACAGGCCAACTTTTCTTGGAGAAGTTGTTCTGAAATATTACAGAACATTTATAATAAAAACGTTTCATTACAGTAGCTTACATGTCAGAAAATAAAACATCTGGTGGAAACGCATGTTGTGTTCGGATTATTCACCCGAACTCTGTTTCAGAACATCATTCTGTGACTGAAACAGAACCAATAAAAGACCTGCTGAGCTGTTTCTCTCCACGAGCTCTCTGACCAGAGAACGTCTTATTACACAACAAATCTTTACATGCGTTTCGTATTTTGGACATTTGGATTCCGAACATGATCGGATTTAAAATGGGTTGAAGGATCCCAACATACAGAGAGAGGACGATGAGCAGCGCTTTGGGAACGCTGCTCACATCCAACCTGCCCTGAAAGATCTGGAACGCACAGCCGAAGGAGAAGTTGAGCAGAGAAGCGAGGTGAGGTGTGCAGGTACCGACGGCTTTCTGTCGGGTCTGTTTGGATCCAGAAAAACACACTTTGAAGATCCTCACGTAGGAAAAAAGGATTAAAATCACAGGAACAAACAACGTGAGAACGATTGTAAACAGTCCGTAGACGTTGTGAGCGGTGGTGTCGGAGCAGGACAGCTGAACAATGGCGTAGTTCCCACAGAACACCTGATCGACGACGTTCCCACAGAGCTGCAGAGACGAACTCAGAGCCGTCGTGACGGCGGCGACGATAACCGGGTAAAACCACGTCAGAGCAACGAGCACGGAAACCTTCCGAGACGTCATCCGGGCGTTGTACTGCAGAGGAGAGCAGATGGCGAGGTGGCGGTCGTACGACATCACGGCCAAACTGGAGAATTCAACACAAGCGTACGAGTGCAAACAGACGATCTGCAGGAAGCAGAACGCAGCAGGAACGGTGTGAACGTCCGACAGGATCTGAAGCAGCAGGAAGGGAAACAAGCCTGAACTACCATACAGCTCGTTCACTAACAGGCTGCACAGGAACAGGTACATCGGTTCATGTAAGCTGCGGTTCACACAGATCACCACCAGGAGGAACACGTTGGAGACCACGATCACAACGTATAAACACATAATAACTGCAACGTAAAAGTATTTGAAGAATCCCGAGTCAAAGTAGGCGCTCAGAGTGAAGTATGAAACCTGCGTGGAGTTGATCTTCATCCTCATCTGAGCTGGGATGCCGATGAAATCACCGAACATTAACTTTCACACAGTGATTCATCAACAGCACAAACAATAAGGTCTCCATGCAGATCTGCGATGTGAGCGATGCAGAGATTCAGGGAGTGAATCCCAGCGAGCCGACAGCCGACTCGGCTTCTTTTAAAGTTGACCCACGACAACCCGGAGCTGTCACTCAAACCTCCCATCACCCCCCCCGCAGAGGCCGTCTGGTCCCTGACCACCCAAATTAAAGGAATCAAAAATCCACTGTTGGTATTATTACTAATAGTCCACACAACTAGTTTTACGAACTGGTGTTACTCTGTATTTAACAGCACAAAAATATTTCTTGGGATTTTACGTTCATGAGAACGGATCCGATGTTCTTCACAATCCTAACTGTGTCACGAGGCCATGAAAGTGGCATAAAGTCTGAGTGTTTGTTGGGAAATCGGCAACTCTACAAGTACGACCCAGACAAACACGCCAATAATCACCTGAAAACACAACCTCCCACGTAATACTGAGATGATACAACAAGTTACCAACTAGATAAAACATGTCATCTCAATGTGCTCATATTGTGGAGCAATTCACTCTCAAAATATATAAAACTTTATGTTACTGTGATCTCCGTTTCCATGGCGACACATGGGGTATCACTACCAACTGGAAAACAATCAGTAGACTCATATGTAATGTACGCAATGTTTACTACTCCAGGAAGTTCACCAAATGGGTCATTTAATAGAACTATAACAAGTACAAACTACATTATATTACATAGTATTTGAAATTCTATTGTAATTCTATTTTCCCATTGAGGAGGTGGAGGGATATTTCTAATGATGAGCAGGGTGTGTTGTCATGGTAATTTGTTCCAGATGTTCTGTTGACCAATCAGATCTCTGGGTCAGAACCACTTGTTGTATGATTTTCTTCGTGGGTTCTTCAATGACACGTGTCGAGCAGCGTTTGATGTTCCCGACGTTCGTAATCGGTGCTCAATGATGGAAAACAGCTGGTTGAATCCATGTTGTCTGAACCCGGCTTAAAATGACATTTGTGCACATTTAATGTAAAGTTTTCCAAAGTGATTTCTGCTTGTTTGGAGGAGACGCTGTCAGATTAAAGAATAAAGTGTTCATAACTACAATAAGAATGATGAAAGTTGAGGAAAGGCTGTGTGTAAAGTTTGCTTCTGGTTTGGTCATAGCTGGACAACATGTTGACATCGTTCAGAGTCGTCCTGAGGTGTACGGGGAGGTTCGTCATCCCGCTCAGCCCTCTGCGGTCCAGTCGAACCGGCCGACTAGCGCCGAGCTCTGCAGGCTGATTGGTCTCTCTGGTTAACAGCTCGCTAATTTGTTTCAGAGGGAATTGGACGAAACTGTGTCTGGATGTGAAGACGCCTCGGAGACCAACATGTTGACACAACCTTTGACCTCAGGGACCACAGACGTTGATGTGACATCAGCCGTCTCTGAGGGGTTCAAACCAGCTTCAGCTGAGCAGCAACTTTCACTCAAGTTTTTATGAACATTAATAAATTTCACTTTATAGATCTTTGGTTAGAATCACGGTACCGCTGCACCGTTACAGACTCACAGTGTTTGAATCCGTGTCGGTTCATTTCCGGGTCTCCGACCTCAGTCCAAAGAGACTCTGATTCACTTTCAGTTTGGGGCAGCACATCAGGAAGGGTCCGGGTTCCAACCTCGGCTTGCGTGGGTTCTCTCCGGGTACTCCGGTTTCCTCCCACCATCCAACGCACAACGTGCATGTTGGGTTAACTGGTGGTTCTGAATGGCCCGTTTGGGTGAATGGTTGTCTGTTTCTGTCTTTCTGTTTTGGACTGGTGACCAGGCAGCTGGGATCGTCTCCTGAATCAAACTTTTTAGTCTTAAAACCAATGCGTCTGGACCACAGACTGTTTATAAAACAGAAGTTGCAGAAGTGTCTTCAGCTGCAATACCAGCGAGTGCCACTAGAGGTCGGCTCCAAAAAGCCTCCGGCTCCATAGACTCCCATTCAACTTCTCTCATCAAATCCAAAGTCAATAAAATGTGTCCATCAGTTATCTCGGTGTTGTTAGCTAAAGTCACTCCTTCTTATTAGTTTTCTGGAGGTCCATCTGAAAATAATCCTTCATCTATGTTGTATTCTGTTTCATAATATCTCAGGTAACCTTTTCTATGTTTTTTATTTCACAAGATCATTTTCTGAAACATTTTCCAAGAATGTGTTGGTGTTTTCTTAAATCAGCAAAAGACGACACAGAACAAATAAAACATTTCCCGACTCTCTTTTATTTCATGTGCTGTCTGTGATCAGAGAACATTTTCCTCCAGAACATATCTTTACATGCGTTTCGTATTTTGGTCATTTGGACGCCGTACATGATGGGGTTGAGAAGCGGCTGCAGGACGATGAAGTACAGAGACAGCAGGATGCGCAGCATGTTGGGCAGGCGGCTCATATCGAAGCGGCTCTGCAGGACCTCAAAGAAGCACCCGAAAGAAAAGTTGATGAGCGAGGCCAGGTGAGGCGAGCAGGTGCTCACGGCTTTCTGCCTCGTCTGTCTGGAGCCGGAGAAACAAACCTGCAGGATCTTTATGTAAGAGAAAAGCACCGGAATCAGAAGGATGAGGATGGAGACGACGATGGCAAAAAGCCCATAAAAGTTATTGATTCTGGTGTCGCCACAAGCCAACTTCACCAGCAGGTAGTTGCGGCAGTGCGTGCTGTCCAGGACGTTTCCACACCGCGTGAAACGAATGTTTAAGGAAAAAGTTATTAGAAATTTCCCAAAACTGTACAACCAGATCCAAACAACCAGACATAACACCTTGTTGGAGCTCATGCGTGTGTTGTACTGCAGCGGACAGCAGATGGCGACGTAGCGGTCGTACGACATCACGGCCAAGTTACAAAACTCAACATTTACATACGTGTAGAGACAGAAAACCTGCAGGAAGCAGAACGCAGCAGGAACGGTGTGAACGTCCGACAGGATCTGAAGCAGCAGGAAGGGAAACAAGCCTGAACTACCATACAGCTCGTTCACTAACAGGCTGCACAGGAACAGGTACATCGGTTCATGTAAGCTGCGGTTCACACAGATCACCACCAGGAGGAACACGTTCACAGCAACAATCACAGCGTACAATAAAGCAGTTATCACAAAATACATGTATTTCAAACTTCCAACGTTCATATAAGCTTGAAGAATGAAATAAGAAAAAGAGAATGATGTTGAATTCAACATGTTTTCTGCTGAAGTGATGAACCAAAATGATGAAACAGTTTCTTTCTAATTTATAATCTGAAATAACAAGTAAAGTTAAAATGGTCTTCACATTAAAACTACAACATGACTGAGAGGAATCCAACAATTCAACGATGAGAATAAATCGTCTGCTCAGCAAAAAAAAAGATTTCAGTTTACATGTTAGAAAGAGACGCCGCGTCAGCAGAGTTTCAAACAACGATGGAACCTGTGAACGAACTCTTCCGCAGACTCGATCTCACCTGCATGTCTGGAAATGGGAGTTGAGCCTGCCGCCGCCTCCAACTGCTGCAGCAACACCAGCAGCTTCTTATTCCTTTTTAGAACCAATGAATTCAAGGCCCATCCCACCTCACAGGATCTAAGGTGATGTCTGTTTATTGATTGACAGGATCAGTTTACATCACTAGAGACCCAAAGTTGCAAAATGATTTTGTTTGTACGAATCTTTTTCTGAAAAAGTAGTGACGCTGTGTAAAATGAAAATAAAAACACATAATCATGGAAACTCATATGTTGAAACTAAGAAATGTTATTGTTTCATGAAAAATATCTGCTCATTTTGAATTTGATGGCAGCAACACGTCTCTAAAAAGTTGGGACAGGATCAACAAAAGATTGGAAAAATTGAGTAAATCAAAATCAAAAATAACACCTGGTAGAACATCTGACAACTAATGAGGTTACCATGGCAACAGATCAGTGACATGATTGGGTATAAAAAGATGATTTCAGAGAGGCAGAGTCTCTCAGCAGTGAAGATGGGGAGAGGTTCACCACTCTGAAAGACTGTGTTGGAAAATAGTTCAACAATCTAAGAATAATGTTCCTCAACGTAAAACTACAAAGAATTAGTGGATTTCATCGTCTACGGTTCATAATATCATTAAAAGATTCAGAGAATCTGGAGAAATCTCTGAACACAAGGGACAAGGCTGGAAACCAATATTGGATGGTGGTGATCTTCGGGCCCTCAGGCAGCACTGCATTAAAAACACACTATTCTGGAGTGGAAATCACTGCATGGGCTCAGGAACACTTGTGAAAACCATCGTCTGTGAACACAGTTCATCGCTGCGTCCACAAATGATGTTAAAACTCTGCAAAGAAGAAACCAGATAGAAACATGATCCAGAAACACCGCCGCCTTCTCTGGACCGAGATCATTGAAGATGGACTGAGGTGAAGTGGACAACTGTCCTGAGGTCTGATGGATCACAATCTGAGATTCTGTTTGGAAATCATGGACGCTGCATCCTCCAGGTTAAAGAGGAGAGGGACCATCCAGCTTGTTATCAGCTCAGTTCTAAAGCCAGCATCTGTGATGGTACAGGGATGCATTAGTGCACATGGCATGGGTAGCTTGAACATCTGGAAGGAAGCATTAATGCTGAATGAGATATTCAGGTTTTGGAGCAACATATGCTGCCATCCAGACAACGTCTCTTTCAGGGAAGGTCTTGTTTATTTCAGCAGAACAACGTCCAACCACATTCTGCACGTATTCCAACAGCATGGTTCTCTAGTAGAAGAGTCCGCTGATAAACTGGCCTCCTGCAGTCCAGACCTGTCAATCATTGAAAACATCTGGAGCATCAGGACATGAACAATACAACAAAGGAGACCCTGAACTGTTGAGCAGCTGAAATCCTCTATCAGGCCAGAATGGGACCACATTTCACTTTCAAAACTCCAGAAACTGGTCTCCTCAGTTCCCCAACGTTTCCAGAGTGTTGTTAAAAGAAGAGTTGATGCAGCTCAGTGGTGAACATCATCCTGGAACAACTTTATAGAGACCTGTTGCTGACATCAGATTCACAATGAGCAGATATTTTACATAAAACAATAAAATTTCTCAGTTTCAACATTTGATGTTGTCTTTGCTGTATTGTAAATTAAATATGAGTTGATGTGATTTTAAACTCGTTGCATTCTGTTTTTATTTATATTTTACACAGCGTCCCAACTTTTTTGGAAACGGGACTGTAAATAATAGAAAAGGTGAAAATCAAGTAGACCAAATGTTCTTAGTGACGTGATCAAACAGAGACACTGGCTGAAGGCTGTAGAACTAAAAATGAATTCAGGGTCACATTCATTTTTGTTAGTTTTATTATCTAAAATAATCCCTGTTTATATTTGATGAAACAAGAATAAACAAAGATGGAGGCCAGACAGAAAAAACAAACTGAGGCTGCTGATGTTGCATCACCCGGTCCTGGAGGTCAAAGGTCACCTGAGCACATCAACAGGTTTGTGGTCGTCACATTGAGCCACAGTTTCCTCTCATTCCCTCTGAAACGGACTAACGAGCCGCTGGCCGGAGAGACCAATCAGCCTGCTAGTCTCACCGGTCCACAGTAAGGACGTCCCCTCAGACCCACATGGACACTGAGGGACGTCAACATGTTGTCCGACCGTCTCCTCAGAGTGAAATCACAAGTAAACAAACACTCAAGTTTTCTGCTGAATCATCTTCCATTTATCATCGTTCATAACAAGTCCAGGTTTCTGTCCGGCACGGTGGACAAACGTCCGTCTGTCCCTCCGTCTCTCAGCTGTAACGACATCATTGACGCCGTACGAATAAAAATGTTATTATGTTCGTCAATAGCTCTCCCAGTGAAACCGGTCGGTTCTGGAGCTCCACAGGGTTCTGGACTCGATCCAATACCTTTCACTTTATACGTGTTTCCATTAGTGGATATCATCAGGAAACAATTCGTAACCTTCATCGTCCTGCAGACGAAACTCTGTTCTCTCTTCCTATGAAACCAGACGGGACGAATCATCACATGAAGAACGTCTAAAAGAAAAAGTTCTGGACGAGCTGTAATTTTGTCCCAGACGTTGTCTCTGGGTCTGTGGGAGGGTTCAGGGTCTTCTGAGCAGCTCCTACTACAAACTTTATCAACAGGAGAGGGACCATCCAGCTTGTTATCAGCTCAGTTCTAAAGCCAGCATCTGTGATGGTACAGGGATGCATTAGTACACATGGCATGGGTAGCTTGAACATCTGGAAGGAAGCATTAATGCTGAATGATATATTCAGGTTTTGGAGCAACATGTGCTGCCATCCAGACAACGTCTCTTTCAGGGAAGGTCTTGTTTATTTCAGCAGAACAACAGCAGTGTCTCTCGTGTTTTTATTGTGTCCTGTTTGTTCATTTTCTTCTTCAACACCTAAATACTGTCGTCGTCACGGCGACTCCTCGTAGTTTCCTCGTACCTCGGAGCAGTTCCGGCCTTGAAGTTTCCTTGTTATTTTAGTTTTTTTGTAATGTTTGACATGTTCCTGTAGAGGGGGCGTGGCCTCAGCCTGCTCTGTGATGTCATCAGACGTGGCCCCCCCACCTGTCCACGTGGCCCTCCAGGTGTATAAGAGCTGCTGCTGACTGTCTGCAGCTGCCGGAGCCTGATGTCATCTCTCCTGCAGGTTCACGTCCGTCCACGTTGTTGTTGTTGTTGTTGTTGTTGTTGTTTTTCTCAAACTCCTTCATGTGTCCTGTGGAGCTGCTTTCAATCCTGTGATGTGATGATGATGTGCTGCTTACCACTGATTCCCTGATCCATTGTGTGTATCTGAAACAGTCCATTGATTCTTGTTTCTGCAGCTTTCTGACTGTAAAAGTCTCTTTTCTTTGTGTCGCTGTGTTTTTCTTCTCGGGAGGTTTCTGATCTATTTGGTTTTTAAAGGTTAAAAACAGATTCGCTGTTTCTGTTTTTTCTCCCTGATGAGATGAAAGTTTGTCCTGAAATCAGCTGCTTGTGTTTGAGGTTTGTTTCCGACGTCTTTGCTTCCTTCTGTTTCTGTCCCGCTGACTGAAGACGAAGAAGAGTTGAAGTGTTCGCCGGCTGTCCGACGGGATGGAGAACAACTCGGAGATCGTCTTCGTGCTTCACGGCCTGAACGAGTCTCTGACTCACCGTCAGATCTCCTTCGCCTTCGCGCTGACGTCGTACGCCTTCACCGTCGTCGTCAACCTGACGCTCATCGCCACCGTGTGCGTGGACCGGACGCTGCACGCTCCCATCTACGTCTTCCTGTGCAACCTGTGTTTCAACGGCGTCTGCGGCGCCTCCAGTTTCTACCCGAAGCTTCTCCGCGACCTGCTGGCCGACCGCCACGTCATCTCGTACGGCGGCTGCCTGACGCAGATGTTCGCCGCCTACAGCTACTGCTTCTGCGAGTTCACCGGTCTGACCGTCATGGCGTACGACCGCTACGTGGCCATCTGCCAGCCGCTGCGCTACCGGGCGCTGATGACGCAGCAGAAGGTGCTTCAGCTGCTGCTGCTCACCTGGAGCTTCTCGCTGCTGGAGGCGGCGGTGGGCGTGGCCTTGACCGCCCGCCTGCCGCTCTGCGGACGCCACGTCCGCAAGTTGTTCTGCACCAACTGGGAGGTGGTGAAGCTGTCGTGCGTCGACACCACGCTCAACAACATCTACGGCTTCGTGCTCATGTTCTCGCACGTGTCGCAGACCGGACTGATCCTGGTGTCCTACGTGCACCTGGTCCGGGCCGCCGTGCGGTCCCGCTCCGACCGCAGGAAGTTCTTCCAGACGTGTCTGCCGCACCTCGTCACGCTGCTCGTCTTCACCTTCTCTATAGTGTTCGACTCCATGTACTCCCGCTACGGCGCCGCCGGCGGCGCGCAGGCGCTGCAGAACGCGCTGGCGGCCGAGTTCCTGGTGGTCCCGCCCCTTTTCAACCCCGTCATCTACGGCATGAACCTGCAGCAGATCCGCTCCGGGATCCTCCACAAGTTCAGCGTCCGACCCGAGATCCCCAGGTGACGCTCCAGAAAGACTGATTCTGTCAGAACCGGAACCGGAACCAGAACCAGAACCAGAACCAGAACCGGACTGGACCGAGGGAGTTGGTTAATCTCAGAGGTCGCAGTGAAATGAAACGTTTCCTAAAACATTGTTTTAACCAGAAACAGAAAGTGATCTGAAAAAAACCACAATGTTGCTTTGTTTATGTTCAGGAGATCAAATAAATCATAAAATAATAAATATTACATTTTAAGAATTTAAATTAACTGGTTGAGAATATTCAGTTTAAACTTAAAGGAACTGATTAAAACACATTTAATAGCAATTAACAATCACAACAATTTACCATTTGGCGTCATTATCAAAATCATTTCCAGAATAATGCTGTTTTGAACATTGAATTATTTTTAATATTTTAATTATATTTCAACATTAGTGAACATCAGTTCAATCATTTCAGAAAATGTTAAATGTTTTGTTTACGGAGCTCAACGATGTTTTATAAACAGTTTCATTTTCACCGTTTCTGATATCGTCAAAAATAAAATGATTTATTTTTTGAAGAGAATATTTATTTATAAAAACAGGAGAAACTGACTGCTTTTTAGGACGATTTAAGTTTGTTTTTAATGGAGAAAAATAGGAGTTAGTTTAGAAAAACTAAAAATCAAGCAGGACGCAAATTCTGTTCAAAGTCTTCTGCATTAAAAAGGTTAGATGAGGAAACAGAGTAAACGCTTTATTACAGTTATTTAAATAAAAACAGTTAAAGTCAATTTAAGAATAGCACATGAACCAAAACAAAGAAATATCATGGAGAAGATGTTGTTGGTGAACTTCCCTTCTAAAGAGCTTCAGTTCAGTGTTTCTGTCGTCGCCATCTTTACTACGGAGCAGTAAGTGACCATATTTGGAAGAAGGGGGCGGGGCGAGCTGACCGGGAACTACCGACACGATTGGACGAGCAAAGAAAGAAATCCACTGACTTCAATAAAAAAAAAAGTGAAAACATTCCAGAAATAACAAATATCTGAACACAAAACTCTAATTTCAATTTCAACTGAACAACAAGAAAAAGACTGAAACAGGATTTGGACTCTTTTGAGTTTTGTTTACTGCCTGAAAAACACTCGAGAACAGATGACATGTAAAATAGAGAAGTAAATTGCCAAGTTTTATTCACAGTTCAGCGTCCTGAAGAACTTCTCGGCCGATGATTCATAAAAACACCGTCAGTCCATCTTACAGTTCAGCGTCAGTACTGCAGATGTGACACACAGAAAACTCTGTATTGTGTCTTTGTCCAAAAACAATAAGGTTAAAGTAAATTGAAGAATAGCACATAAACCAAAACAAAGAAATATTGCATTATGAATCCTCCAGTTCAGATTCTGTCCATCAACATCTTTGCTAGTTCGGAGCGGTTTGGAAGCAGGAAGTGACCATATTTGGACGAGCTGGGGGAGGAGCCAGCGGTGGATCTGACCGATCTGATTGGAAACCTGACGATACTACGTCCCGCCCACCGATAGCTGTAACCTGACTGCACCACAGACCTGTCAATCAAACAGACACGCCCCCAAAAACAGGTCTTCTTGAATCTTATTTTCTAATGAATGAGGGATTATTTTCAGATGGACCTCCAGAAAACTAAGAAGAAGGAGTGACTTTAGCTAACAACACCGCGATAACTGATGGACATGTAACCAGAATAATTTAATCTGGGATCTTAATTATTATGTTTTTGAACTATGTTATTGTCCCCTTAAGGTCGACAGGTTGTCACAGCTGTTCTCCTCTGTACACAGAAAAGTGCTCGGAGAGTCAATCTTTTCCTTAATATACCATCTTTGTTCCTTCGTGCACAGAGATCGATAGAAGTGATCATCCATGTCTCCATAGAGGATCTTTGTTTTTCCGTCTGCAGGAGTTGTGAGCAGGAAAAGATGAATCAGATTCCGCTGAAGAAAAGTGAACAACTTTAAATTGAATGTTGAACGACGAGCCATTGAAGAGCTGCAGGTTCTCCAACAGATCCTTACAACTTTGAACATTTGATATTCTGGTGAGGTTATTGAAGTTCAATGCTTGTCCTGTTGCATGTTAGCTTCGTTAGCAGGAAGACGGTATTTAGAAGTAAGTTGTGTATTTGACTAAAACCAGTCAGGATAAATCTGAAGGGGAACAAACAACATCCCTGAAGATGTAATGATTGTAATTGAATACCTTGAGTTGTGTATGTTCACTGATTAGTTGTTATATTGTGTGTGATGTTTACAGCCGTGCGGGTTGCAGGTCCAGTTGAGTAAATTGAATTAGTAATGAACTGTTGTCCTGCACATGCGCAGAGGCTGGTTGATTTAATAGCTTCTTCGTTGGAACCAGAGGTACCGTCCATCCACCGTCCTGCCTGCCACCACTCACCCCATCTCCATCCATCTTCATCCATCTTCACCCATCTTTACCCATCTCCATCCATCTTCATCCATCTTCACCCATCTCCATCCATCTCCATCCATCTTCATCCATCTTCACCCATCTCCATCCATCTCCATCCATCTTCATCCATCTTCATCCATCTCCATCCATCTTCATCCATCTTCACCCATCTCCATCCATCTTCATCCATCTTCACCCATCTCCATCCATCTCCATCCATCTTCATCCATCTTCACCCATCTTCACCCATCTCCGCCCATCTCCATCCATCTTCACCGATCTTCATTCATCTTCACCCATCTTCACCCATCTTCATCCATCTTCACCCATCTTCATCCATCTTCATCCATCTCCATCCATCTTCACCCATCTCCACCCATCTTCACCCATCTCCACCCATCTTCATCCATCTTACCGTCTACCTTCACCTGAGAGAATCTTCATCTCAGCTGGACATCACAGTTCACCTGGAGTCCATTTCGCTGGACATTGTTGTGCACTGAGGTGGTGGTGGTGGTGGTGGGGGGGGGGGTAGGACATCTGAGAACTCAACTCTTTCTTTTATACCTTTTTTTTCAATTTCATGTATTCCTGAGCTCTCAGAGGTGTTTGATTTTCATATTACCTGCTTGGACACTTTTTGATGTGTGGAATTGTCAACTTGTTGTAGTATCGTTGTTCTATTGTGTCCTAATTAAACCTGTTGTTGTGAGTGTAGTTCAGGTGGATATTTCTTGTCTGTGCAGCAGTCAGACGAGCGATAGATTAACCGGTCTCATCGAACCTGGATGAGGTTTGATAATTCCCCTCTTTTCTGTCTATTCTGCACCGTCTCTAAAGCAACAGCTGCAGGAGGGTTACAGACACATTTTATTCACTTTGGATTTGATGAGAGAAGTTGAATGGGAGTCTATGGAGCCGGAGGCTTTTTGGAGCCGACCTCTAGTGGCACTCGCTGGTATTGCAGCTGAAGACACTTCTGCAACTTCTGTTTTATAAACAGTCTGTGGTCCAGATGTGTTGGTTTTAAGATTCAGGAGACGATCCCAGCTGCCTGGTCACCAGTCCAAAACAGAAAGACAGAAACAGACAACCATTCACACAAACGGGCCATTCAGAACCACCAGTTAACCCAACATGCACTTCTGGATCAGAACCATCTTTCAGACCTTGAATCCACGGGTGGACGATGCTGCAGTGTTTCCATGTGCTTCTACGTTCATGTGCTTCTGGTCTTCTGCAGTTTACTTGGACTTCGATCTTCGCTGCAGGATTTATAAATGCGTTGGCTGCGTCTTTACTGTATTTATTACATTTTTTTGGTTGATGAAAGAAAACATGAATAGTTGTAATCAACTTTTATTTTTAATACTTCAGTACACTTAACACAGGAACTGAAATAAATTCAGACACGAGTCCACCAAAAAAACACATTTTTACTTCAGTGCAAATCTGAAAAAGCTGATGTCAGTTTCAGATGTGAATGAGATCCGTTCACAGTATTTATAACTTATATCACAAATTACTCTTCTAACATTTGAGAATACAAAAATCTTTCAATAACGAACCAAATTTTCATCTTGTAACAGAATGTGTTTTTGTGCAAAAATATGATGTTATAACAAAAGTTTTCTTCTTTTTCACTTCTCGTGTTTTTATGTTTAGAGCTGCAACTTATTGTAATTTTTCTTTGTCAATGAACCTGCTGATTATTTTTTTCTTTAATTATTTTGTTGATGAAAAATAGCGTCACAACATGAAGTTTGAGCAGATGTCTTAAAACCTCCAAAACATGGAATCAACGTTTGTATCAATACAAAACAAGCAACAGAAAATAATTCCACATCTGAGAGCCTTGAACCAGCAATGGCTTCGCAGTTTTATCTTTAAAAATTATAAATGTTATTCATCATTAGTTTTCTGTCAAGGTGAAAAGATTGTTGCACCTTTGTTTGTGATCTCATCTCACCTATTCGTCAGCTTTAAATATACTTTTTTTAACAAAAAAAAGATAAAAAAGAAAAGCTAAACAATTAAGTTTGTTGTAAGAACATGAAGATGAAGAGGATTAAACCTGATTTACAGAAACTAGTTGATCAGTTCAGATTTGTTTTGTGGTATCGATTTGTCATTCATGAACTTCCACATGTAAACTGTTTTATTTTAATTCGACCCATCGTTTTGTCGTTCTGTTTTGTCGTTGTTTTGTTGTTGTTTTGTTTTGTCGTTGTTTTGTTGTTGTTCTGTCGTTCTGTTTTGTCGTTGTTTTGTTGTTGTTTTGTCGTTCTGTTTTGTCGTTTTGTTTTGTCGTTGTTTTGTTGTCGTTCTGTTTTGTCGTTGTTTTGTTGTTCTGTTTTGTCGTTGTTTTGTTGTTGTTTTGTCGTTTTGTTTTGTCGTTGTTTTGTTGTTGTTTTGTTTTGTCGTTCTGTCATTCTGTCGTTTTGTTTTATCGTTTTGCCGTTTTGTTTTGTCATTCTGTTCTGTCGTTTTGTTTTGTCGTTTTGTTCTGTCGTTTTGTTTTGTTTTGTCGTTCTGTTCTGTCGTTTTGTTTTGTCGTTGTTTTGTTGTCGTTTTGTCGTTTTGTTCTGTCGTTTTGTTTTATCGTTTTGCCGTTTTGTTCTTTTCTGTCGTTTTGTTTTGTCGTTTTGTTTTGTCGTTGTTTTGTCGTTTTGTTCTGTCGTTTTGTTTTATCGTTTTGCCGTTTTGTTCTTTTCTGTCGTTTTGTTTTGTCGTTGTTTTGTTGTCGTTTTGTCGTTCTGTTTTGTCATTTTGTTGTTGTTTTGTCGTTCTGTCATTTTGTTGTTGTTTTGTCGTTCTGTTTTATCGTTTTGTTGTCGTTTTGTCGTTCTGTTTTGTCATTCTGTTTTGTCGTTCTGTCATTCTGTCATTTTGTCGTTCTGTTCTGTCGTTTTGTTTTATCGTTTTGTTGTCGTTTTGTCATTCTGTTGTTCTGTCGTTCTGTTCTGTCGTTTTGTTTTGTCGTTCTGTTCTGTCGTTTTGTTGTTCTGTTCTGTCGTTCTGTTCTGTCGTTTTGTTGTTCTGTTCTGTCGTTCTGTTTTGTTGTTCTGTTCTGTCGTTCTGTTTTGTCGTTTTGTTGTTCTGTTCTGTCGTTCTGTTTTGTCGTTTTGTTCTGTCGTTCTGTTCTGTCGTTTTGTTGTTCTGTTCTGTCGTTTTGTTCTGTCGTTCTGTTTTGTCGTTTTGTTTTGTCGTTTTGTTCTGTCGTTTTGTTCTGTCGTTCTGTTCTGTCGTTTTGTTTTGTCGTTTTGTTCTGTCGTTCTGTTTTGTCGTTTTGTTTTGTCGTTTTGTTTTGTCGTTTTGTTCTGTCGTTTTGTTCTGTCGTTCTGTTCTGTCGTTTTGTTTTGTCGTTTTGTTCTGTCGTTCTGTTCTGTCGTTCTGTTTTGTCGTTCTGTTCTGTCGTTTTGTCGTTTTGTTCTGTCGTTTCATTTTATCGTTTTGCTGTTCTGTTCTGTAGTTTTGTTTTGTCGTTTTATCGTTCTGTCGTTCTGTTTTGTCGTTTTGTTTTGTCGTTCTGTTCTGTGGTTTTGTTTTGTCGTTCTGTCGTTCTGTTTTGTCATTCTGTCGTTCTGTTTTGTCGTTCTGTCGTTCTGTTTTGTCGTTTTGTTTTGTCGTTCTGTCATTCTGTTTTGTCGTTTTGTTCTGTCGTTTTGTTTTGTCGTTCTGTTTTGTTGTTGTTTTGTCGTTCTGTTTTGTCGTTTTGTTTTGTCGTTCTGTTTTGTGGTTCTGTTGTTCTGTTTTGTCGTTCTGTCGTTCTGTTTTGTCGTTTTGTCGTTTTGTTTTGTCGTTTTGTCGTTTTGTTTTGTCGTTTTGTTTTGTTTTGTCGTTTTGTCGTTTTGTTTTGTCGTTTTGTCATTCTGTCTTGTCGTTGTTTTGTTGTTGTGTCATTTTGTTTTGTCGTTGTTTTGTCGTTGTTTTGTTGTCGCTTTGTCGTTCTGTTTTGTCGTTTTGTTTTGTCGTTCTGTCATTCTGTCATTTTGTTTTGTCGTTTTGTCATTTTGTCGTGTCGTTTTGTCGTTGTTTTGTTGTTTTGTCATTTTGTTTTGTCGTTGTTTTGTTGTCGCTTTGTCGTTCTGTTTTGTCGTTTTGTTTTGTCGTTCTGTCATTCTGTCGTTTTTTATCGTTTTGCCGTTTTGTTTTGTCATTCTGTTCTGTCGTTTCATTTTGTCGTTTTGTTCTGTCGTTTTGTTTTGTCGTTTTGTCGTTCTGTTCTGTCGTTTTGTTTTGTCGTTGTTTTGTTGTCGTTTTGTCGTTTTGTTCTGTCGTTTTGTTTTATCGTTTTGCCGTTTTGTTATTTTCTGTCGTTTTGTTTTGTCGTTTTGTTATGTCGTTGTTTTGTTGTCGTTTTGTCGTTCTGTTTTGTCATTTTGTTGTTGTTTTGTCGTTCTGTTTTGTCGTTCTGTCATTTTGTTGTTTTGTTGTTCTGTTTTATCGTTTTGTTGTCGTTTTGTCGTTCTGTTGTTTTGTCATTCTGTTTTGTTGTTTTGTCGTTCTGTCATTCTGTCGTTTTGTCGTTCTGTTCTGTCGTTTTGTCGTTTTGTTTTATCGTTTTGTTGTCGTTTTGTCATTCTGTTGTTTTGTCGTTCTGTTCTGTCGTTTTGTCGTTTTGTTTTATCGTTTTGTTGTCGTTTTGTCATTCTGTTGTTTTGTCGTTCTGTTCTGTCGTTTTGTCGTTTTGTTCTGTCGTTTTGTCGTTTTGTTTTATCGTTCTGTTCTGTCGTTTTGTTTTGTCGTTCTGTTCTGTCGTTTTGTTGTTCTGTTCTGTCGTTTTGTTTTGTCGTTTTGTTCTGTCGTTCTGTTTTGTCGTTTTGTTCTGTCGTTCTGTTCTGTCGTTTTGTTTTGTCGTTCTGTTCTGTCGTTTTGTTGTTCTGTTCTGTCGTTCTGTTTTGTCGTTTTGTTCTGTCGTTCTGTTTTGTCGTTTTGTTTTGTCGTTTTGTTTTGTCGTTTTGTTCTGTCGTTCTGTCGTTTTGTTTTGTCGTTTTGTTTTGTCGTTTTGTTCTGTCGTTCTGTTCTGTCGTTTTGTTTTGTCGTTTTGTTTTGTCGTTCTGTTCTGTCGTTTTGTTGTTCTGTTCTGTCGTTTTGTTTTGTCGTTTTGTTCTGTCGTTCTGTTTTGTCGTTTTGTCGTTCTGTTCTGTCGTTTTGTTTTGTCGTTTTGTTTGTCGTTCTGTCGTTCTGTTTTGTCGTTTTGTTTTGTCGTTTTGTTTTGTCGTTTTGTTTTGTCGTTCTGTTCTTTGTTGTTCTGTTCGTTTCTGTTTTGTCGTTTTGTCGTTTTGTTTTGTCGTTTTGTTTTGTCGTTCTGTTCTGTCGTTTTGTTGTTCTGTTCTGTGTTCTGTTTTGTCGTTTTGTTCTGTCGTTTTGTTCTGTCGTTCTGTTGTTCTGTTCTGTCTGTTTGTCGTTTTTCTGTCGTTTTGTTTTGTCGTTCTGTTCTGTCGTTCTGTTTTGTCGTTCTGTTCGTGTCTGTCGTTTGTTGTTCTGTCGTTGTTCTGTCGTTCTGTTCTGTCGTTCTGTTTTGTCGTTTTGTTTTGTCGTTTGTTCTGTCGTGTTGTTGTCGTTCTGTTTTGTCGTTTTGTTCTGTCGTTCTGTTTTGTCGTTTTGTTTTGTCGTTTTGTTCTTCTGTTCTGTCGTTCTGTTTTGTCGTTTTGTTTTGTCGTTCTGTCGTTCTGTTCTGTCGTTCTGTTTTGTCGTTCTGTTCTGTCGTTTTTGTTCTGTTCTGTCGTTTTGTTTTGTCGTTTTGTTCTGTCGTTCTGTTTTGTTGTTTTGTCGTTCTGTTCTTCGTTTTGTTTTGTCGTTTTGTTTTGTCGTTCTGTTGTCTGTTTTGTCGTTCTGTTTTGTCGTTTTGTTTTGTCGTTTTGTTTTGTCGTTCTGTTTTGTTGTTGTTTTGTCGTTTTGTTTTGTCGTTTTGTCGTTTTGTTTTGTCGTTTTGTCATTCTGTCTTGTCGTTTTGTCGTTTTGTCGTTCTGTTTTGTTGTTGTTTTGTCGTTCTGTTTTGTCGTTCTGTTTTGTCGTTTTGTCTTGTCGTTTTGTTGTTGTTTTGTCGTTCCGTTTTGTCGTTCTGTCGTTCTGTTTTGTCGTTTTGTCGTTTTGTTTTGTTGTTGTTTTGTCGTTCCGTTTTGTCGTTCTGTCGTTCTGTTTTGTCGTTCTGTTTTGTCGTTCTGTCGTTCTGTTTTGTTTTGTCGTTTTGTCGTTCTGTCTTGTCGTTTTGTTTTGTCGTTCTGTTTTGTTGTTGTTTTGTCGTTCTGTTTTGTCGTCTTGTCGTTTTGTTTTGTCGTTTTGTTTTGTTGTTGTTTTGTCGTTCCGTTTTGTCGTTCTGTTTTGTCGTTTTGTTTTGTCGTTTTGTTTTGTTGTTTTGTCGTTCCGTTTTGTCGTTCTGTTTTGTCGTTTTGTTTTGTCGTTTTGTTTTGTCGTTTTGTCGTTCTGTCTTGTCGTTTTGTTTTGTCGTTTTGTTGTTCTGTTTTGTTGTTGTTTTGTCGTTCTGTTTTGTTTTGTCGTTTTGTCGTTCTGTCTTGTCGTTTTGTTTTGTCGTTTTGTTCTGTTTTGTTGTTGTTTTGTCGTTCCGTTTTGTCGTTCTGTTTTGTCGTTTTGTTTTGTCGTTTTGTTTTGTTGTTGTTTTGTCGTTCTGTTTTGTCGTTCTGTCGTTCTGTTTTGTCGTTTTGTCGTTTTGTTTTGTCGTTCTGTTGTTTTGTCGTTTTATCGTTTTGTTTTGTCGTTCTGTTTTGTCGTTTTTACTTTCTGCAGTCTGACGGCTGATTAACGAGTTTTCTGTATTTTTCATTGGTAAATATTTATTTTCTTTGGCGTTACCTGCTGCTGTGGCCGCCGTCCTGACGACCAATCACAGGAAAGAAAGGACGAAGAATCTGTCTTTGGTTGGACTTCACAGTTTACCCATCATGCTCTCTGCTGTTTGGTGGTGAATATTCAGGAAGTCCATAGTTCAGACTGAAACTAATAAGCCATCAATTGATCATCTTGATTTCTGTCCAAACCTGTTCCTCAGTCTTACTAACAGGATCGTTACCATGGAGTGAAGCAGCTGATGCTCTGATTTGTCTACAAACATCGACAGGAAGCAGGTGCCAGGAGGCGGGGCTAGCAGAGCGTCTGTGATCTTCTGCAGCTCCTCCTCCAGTCTGGACACCTCACTGCAGCACAGGGACAGAGTGAAGCTGTCACTGAGGCCACGCCCCACTCGCCATGATGTCACAAAATGGGTTCTGATATTAGGTGAGCTCACCTTTTACCCGGCGAGGCACAGAACTCGGTGTAATACTTGATCTTTGGTTCGGTGCCGCTCGTCCTCAGAGTGGCCACGACGCCGTTCTGAAGCATGAAGGTGATCATGTGACCGCTCCTCGACACAGGAAGGACCTGCACGGGGAAACACCAGTTAATACCAGTCCAAAACCAGTCCAAAACCAGTTTAAAACCAGTTTAAAAACCAATTTAAAACCAGTCTAAATCCAAGTCCAAACCCAACCCTAAAAACAAAGTCCAACACCAGTCAAAACGGAGTGCAAAGCAGAGTTCTGGTTCTGACCCGGTCCAGGTGTACTGAGGAGAACTGGAGCTGTTTTAAGGTGAAGCTCAACAGTAAAC